>NC_133653.1:124703459-125003459 GCF_009905375.1 Apium graveolens
TTAGTTTGTGACTTAGTAATAAGATAGACCAAGTAAACTCAACTAAGCTCAATTATCAGAATTTGCTTGTGTCAATAGATTTCCACAGTAATAATTACTTCTTACATGGGATCCCTTGTTTATTGAAGACTACTAGGTCAGCATCTAGCACAGTTATCCTCATAGGATTGAATAGTTACCTAAACAGACATATCACTATCACAGTTTAGAAACATTTATCAGACAACAGTCAGTACTTAAACACATTTTTCAATTAAGCACAGAATACACAAAGAGATTAAATTCTATAAATACTGATCATAAAGTCTGATGCATCAGATCAAAACTAAGCAGATTTAGAGAAAGAACCTGAAACCATTCCAAGTTCATTTACCAATCTTGTAAAAGTAGCTTCACACAATGGTTTTGTGAAGATATCTGCTAGTTGTTGATCTGTTGAAACAAAGTGCAATTCCACTGTACCTTCATCCACATGTTCCCTGATGAAGTGGTACCTGATGCTGATGTGCTTTGTCATAGAGTGTTGAACTGGATTACCTGTCATAGCAATAGCACTTTGATTATCACAGTAAATAGGGATTTTGAAATATGTTAACCCATAATCCAGTAACTGATTCTTCATCCAAAGAATCTGTGCACAACAGCTTCCTGCAGCAATATGTTCTGCTTCTGCAGTTGATGTGGAAATTGACTTTTGTTTCTTGCTAAACCAAGAAACCAATCTGCCTCCAAGAAATTGGCAGCTTCCACTTGTGCTTTTCCTGTCAATTTTGCAACCTGCAAAATCTGCATCTGAGTAACCTATTAGTTTAAAATCTGATTCTCTGGGATACCATAATCCCAGATCAGCTGTTCCCTTAAGATACTTGAAAATTCTTTTCACAGCTGTTAAGTGAGGTTCTCTTGGATCTGCTTGAAATCTTGCACAAAGACAGGTAGCATACATGATATCAGGTCTACTAGCAGTTAGATAGAGTAGAGAACCAATCATACCTCTGTAATCAGTAATATCTACTGATTTACCAGTATCCTTGTCCAGTTTTGTTTCAGTGGCCATGGGAGTGGATGCACTTGAATAATCTTGCATTCCAAATTTCTTCAGCAAGTTTCTGGTGTACTTAGTTTGACAAATAAAAGTGCCTTCTTCATTCTGCTTGACTTGAAGGCCCAGAAAATAGCTAAGTTCCCCCATCATACTCATCTGATACCTTGACTGCATCAGTTTGGCAAACTTCTTGCAAAGTCTGTCATTTGTAGAACCAAAAATGATATCATCAACATAAATCTGGACCAGAAGTAAGTCCTTTCCATGGTTAAGGTAGAATAGTGTTTTGTCTATAGTTCCTCTGTTAAATCCACTTTCCAGAAGAAACTGAGCTAAAGTCTCATACCATGCTCTAGGAGCTTGCTTAAGTCCATAAAGTGCTTTATCAAGCCTGTTGACATAACCTGGATATTTGGAATCTACAAAGCCTGGAGGTTGTTCAACATATACTTCTTCCTCCAATTCTCCATTGAGAAAAGCACTTTTCACATCCATTTAAAAGACAGTAAACTTTTTGTGAGCAGCATAAGCCAAAAATATCCTTATAGCTTCTAACCTAGCAACTGGTGCAAATGTTTCATCATAATCAATTCCCTCCTGTTGAGAATATCCTTTTGCAACCAGTCTTGTCTTATTCCTTGTAATTATGCCATCATTGTGAGTTTTGTTTCTGAATACCAACTTTGTACCAACAACAAATCTATTCTTTGGTCTTAGCACTAGGGCCCACACTTTGTTTCTTTCAAATTCATTTAACTCTTCCTGCATTGCTTGCACCCAATCAGCATCTTGAAGAGCTTCTTCTACTTTCTTTGGCTCAGTCTGAGAGAGAAAAGAATTGTAAAGACATTCGTTTAAAGTACCTGTTCTAGTTCTGACACCTGCATCAGGATTTCCAATTATCAAATCAGGTGTATGTGATTTAGTCCACTTCCTTGCAGATGGAAGGTTTTCTCTAGAACTGGATGCTCCCCCATGATCCATGCTGTCTTCAACTTCATTTTCTGATGCTCCCCCTGAAACTATGCTCTCTGAGTTGGATTCTTCAGAATTTAGATTTTCAGAACTATCAGAACTTGGCTTATCAGAACTTGACGAATCAGAACTTGAAGAGCCAGATGTATATTCTGATGCTTCTTGAGATGTGGTAAGATCTTGAGTATGCTCCCCCTGCATAGGTGCATCTTTCTTTGACGTAGTCACCACAGTTTCAATAACATCAGAGTTTAATCCATCAGAGTTGGCATTATCAGTACTTAGATTGTCAGGATTTTCAGTATCAAAATTTGAGTCTTCATTTTCAAATCTCAGCTGATCATGATCAATAAAATCTTCAAGTCCAGTAATCTTCTTGTCATCAAAGGAGACATTGATAGATTCCATGACCACTCTTGTTCTCAAATTATAGACTCTGAAGGCTTTTGTGGAAATTGGATATCCAACAAAAATTCCTTCATCAGCTTTTAAATCAAATTTGGATAGTTGTTCAGGATGAGTCTTAAGAAAAAAATACTTGCATCCAAATAAATGAAAGTACTTCAGATTTGGCTTCTTTTTCTTCACCATCTCATATGGTGTTTTTCCTTGCTTGTTAATGAGTGTTGCATTTTGAGTAAAACAAGCAGTCTGCACAGCTTCAGCCCAGAAATAGGTTAAAATCTTTGCTTCTTCAAGCATTGTACGTACAGCTTCATTGAGAGTTCTATTCTTCCTTTCAACAACTCCATTTTGCTGTGGAGTTCCCGGAGCAGAAAATTCCTGCTTAATTCCATGGTTTTTGCAGAACTCTTCCATTATCAAATTCTTGAACTCAGTGCCATTATCACTCCTTATGGTTTTCACAGAATCTTTGACCAATTTATCCAGATGTTTGACATGATCAATCAAGATAGATGCAGTTTCACTTTTTGTGTGCAAGAAATACACCCATGTGTATCTGGTGAACTCATCCACTATGACCAACGCATATTTCTTCTTTGCAATAGACATGACATTCACTGGACCAAATAGATCAACATGTAGTAGATGATAAGGCTCAAGAATTGATGATTCAGTCTTGCTCTTGAATGAAGATTTTCTTTGTTTGGCCTTCTGACAAGAATCACAAAGGCCATCAGGAGCAAATACTGACTTTGGCAGTCCTCTCACAAGATCTTTCTTGACTAGTTCATTTATATTGTTGAAATTTAAATGAGAGAGTTTCTTGTGCCAATTCCAGCTTTCTTCAATTGATGCTCTACTCATCAGACAGATTGCAGAACCATCAGTATTTGTTGAAAGCTTAACTTCATAAATGTTACCACGCCTGTATCCTTTCAGAACAACTTTTCCTTTAGATTTACTCACAACTTCACAGTGTTCTTCAAAGAAATCAACATGATAACCTCTGTCACAAATTTGACTTATACTCAGCAGATTGTGTTTAAGTCCTGAGACCAGAGCTACTTCTTTAATGATGACATTCCCAAGATTGATATTTCCATATCCCAATGTTTTTCCAATGTTGCCATCTCCATAAGAAACACTTGGGCCAGCTTTCTCCACAAAGTCTGATAGCAGGGCCTTATTTCCAGTCATATGTCCTGAACATCCACTTTCCAGAACTAGAATATTTTTCGTGTTGCCTTACAATCATAAAGACCACTAATGATTAGTTTTAAGGACCCAGACTTGCTTGGATCCTTTGGCCTTATCAAGTTTGTTAACATTTGCAGCGGATTTAGCATCATAGTTTATGTTAACATTTTTCTTATCAGAACTTACACTATCAGACTTTGAATCAGAATTTACACTAGAAGGAACAATGGAAACTTTCTTCAAAGAAGGTTTTATTTGATAATAATCATAGTACAAACTATGATATTCCTTACAAGTATAAATGGAATGCCATAAACTACCACAATGAAAACAAGGATTTTGTGGTTTATATCTAACAGACTGACTCTTAACTCCTGATTTTGAAGGTAAGGAGTTTATGTTCTTATTCTTCCTGCAAAAAGAAGCTAGATGGTTAGAACTTCCACAGTTATGACACGTTTTCCTAGGTGCTTCAGGAATAGGCTTATAATTATTGCTTTTATTCACACCTTCCTTTCCATTCCTATTTTTCCTAGGTGATTTTACCTTGTTTGCATTCTTCACATCTTTCAGCTTATGCTTAAGCTGCTTCTTAGTCATTAAGCCTATGTTTACTTCAGCTGTCTTTTCCGATTTTAGTTTGTCAGAAGTTAATTCCTCTTTAACTTCTGATTTCTCATTATCAGACTTTATAGTTACAAACTTAACAGGTTTTAACTTTGGCTTTTGCTTAATAACAGGCTTAATTTCTACAGTTCCTTTATCATTCGTATCCTCTCCATAACCTAAGCCCTCTTTTCAATTTTCACTACTTAGCAAATTTTGAGTTGTTCTGCCAGAGTTAGTCCAAGTCCTGATAATCTCTCTTTCCTTTTCTAACTTAGTTTTTAGAGATTCATTCATTTTTAGCACTTCATCCCTAACATAAAAAGCATCATCTCTATCCTTCTGAGTTTGATGGAACATACCTAACTCTTTTTCTAAGAAATCATTTCTTTTCTTAAAAGCAAGATTTTCAGAAGTTAATCTTTCACATGTTAAAGTTTGATCTCTTTAACTAACAAACATGATTTTAAGATATCTTCTCAACTCATTAATATCATCAGTATGAAAAGCATAAGTAGTCTGAGGTACCTTTGTTTCAGCATCTTCATAATTGCTCTCAGCACTTTCTTTATCAGCATTTGCCATTAAAGCATAGTTCTCCTCACTTTTAGAGTCTGAGGTGTCTGTCCAGCTTTTCTTCTTTGTGACAAGAGCCTTGCCTTTGTCACCCTTCACTTTCTTGCAATCAGGAGATATGTGGCCTTTCTCACCATAATTATAGCATTTGACATTGGTATAATCTCCTCTATTAGACTTTCCTCCTATGCCCTCAGATCTTCTGAAATTCTTCTTATCAGAACTTGTACCTTTCCTGGAAAACTTTTTTCCCTTCCTGGAAAACTTTTTTCCCTTCCTGAACTTCCTGTATGCAATCTTTGTGATCCCTTTCACCATAAGAGCACACAGCTTCATCATCTCCTCATCAGCATCAGTCTCAGGCAAGCTTTCAGAATCTGAGTCATCATCACTTTCAGAACTTGATGACTCAGTATCAGACTTTGTGAAAAGAGCTTTACCTTTGTCTTTCCTTGAGGTAGCTGCCTTGGGGGATTCTTCTTCAGCCTTAAGAGCAACTATCCTTGACTTTCCTCCTTTCCTCTTGCTTCTTTGTTCCATCTCAAGTTCATGAGTCTTGAGCATTCCATAAATTTCATCAAGAGTTGTTTCATCAAAATTGTAGTTGTCTCTTATTGTTTTTGCCTTCAAATCCCAGCATTCAGGAAGAGCTAACAGGAATTTAAGGTTTGAATCTTCAAGATTATACTCCTTATCAACCAATGACAAATCATTCAAGAGTTTGATAAATCTATCATATAAATCAGTCAATGACTCATTTGCCTTTGAGTCAAAGTGTTCATACTCTTGAGTGAGTATTGTCTTCCTGTTCTTCTTAATTATATCAGTTCCCTGACACCTTATTTCCAGAGCATCCCATATCTCCTTAGCAGTCTTGTAGTTAATTACCCTGTTTGACATTACATTATCAATGGCACTATGCAGTAAGTGTCGTACCTTAGCATCCTTAGCAATTGATGCGATATCTTCAGCAGTATAGTCACTCTTCTCCTTTGGTACGGTCTTTGTTGCTTCACCTACAACCAACGAGCTAGGTTGGTTTGTGAGGCCCTTCCTTGATTCTATCTAGATATTCTAGATATGTTGCTTCCAGGAACATGGTCATCCTTACCTTCCATATGGGATATTCAGATGGTCTCAGTATGGGAACTCTGATGGTCTCATACCGACTTTGAATTTGTGTCTTTGGTGGTTCTTCAGTTTTGGTAGGCTTAGTTGGAGTTTCTGTGTCAGACATGATTGTGTTTGGATCTTAAACTGTATGTGCGTTAACAGATAGGCTCTGATACCACTTGTTAGGTCACACACACTGTAGAGGGGGTGAATATAATGTAAACTACAATCAAATCGAACTTTAATATCTCAAGTAACAGAAAACAAACTTTATTGAAACAATAAACTCTGTTACAGTATGGAACTGTTACCTCTCAGTGATGAACAAATATCACGAGAGCTTCTAGGGTTACAATGAATAATCTTCTCGAATATAATAACACTTATAGTGTAAACTATATGTCTGTGTTTATATACTACACAGTTACAAGATAATCGCTAATTGATATGGAATATAATTCTGCTTCCTAAAATATATCAATCAGATATCTTTTCTTCCAAGTATTCTATTCTTCATAGAATTCCTTCTTCATGCATATCTCTTCTTATGTTTATCTCGATCTTCTTTCCTTTAATCAGCTATTGTCCTTATCTGAACATCCTTCAGCACTTTAGTTCTGATATCCATCTTCTGATAATTATCTCCTGATAATATAAGTACATATATCCTTAAGTCCTGACTTCCAGTAAGTACTAATTTATCCTGTTTAAGATCTGAAAACTAAACATAAATCATATTAACCATGACATTATCAAATATTTCTAACATTATATGTTAAAACACTTATTTCTAAACATAGAATAGCTGAAGAGTAATTGCATAATCAGAATCAATTATTTTGATATATAAAACATTTAGCTATTCTGAAAGTAGAATAGATGAGTAATACTTGCTTAATTAATACTAAATAGTTTGAAATATAAAACATTGAACTATTTTAGAATTAGAATAGTGTATGAAAATTTGCATAATGTGACTTGAACATTTTGATATGTAAAACATTTAACTATTCTGGAATTAGAATATGGAGAAAACTTGCATATGCAAAACCTAGCAGTTTGATATGTAAAATATTGAACTATTTTGAAATTAAAATAGTGTAGGAAAACTTGCTTTGAATTTTTAGCAGTTAGTCACACTCGCAATACACAATCTCTCATTTTAAATTGCCCTCACATCACCATCTTTTATTCTGCTAAATCTTTGATCTGGTGCTTATGCGGTTGGTACAAGTCTGATATGCAATACCATTTCATTTTACTCTTTATCCAACGTTTGGTTCTGATCATCTTGAACAACTCGTATCTATAATTAAAAGATATCATATTAATCATTTAAACGATAATTATTTAACGAACTGCTCATCAAAAACTTTATCATCTACCCGAATGATAACTCAAACAAAAACAAACAATTTCTCACACAAATCATGAAGCACATAATTCACAGAGCACATAATCACATAATTCATGTAACACGTAATTCAGATCGTCAAAAGATAGGCCTCGATATTTTTTAAATTGAAATCGATTCAAAATATTACTTTTCAGTCAATACGCAACTTAGAAATGTTTAAAAAACAAGCGATCTTTCAAAAAAAATTATGTCTTGAAAGTATTTTTAATAGAAGCAAAATATTTTTCCGAGACTAGACACGTTTTTTTCGTATTAAACGGATAAACGGTCTATTTTCTAAGAATAAAATAATAATAATTCAATTAATAATAGTATTAATTGAATATTTAATACTTTTTTATAACTTTAAAAGCTAAAAATAATTTGAAAATATTATTTGGCTCAATTATAAATAATTACATTTTACTTAACTATTTAAAAATAAAATCAATGGATTAAATGAATTAATCTAAATAAATTATAAATAATTAAATAAAATCATGATTTTTGAAAATATTAAAAGAAAATAATTTTTTGATTAAAATAATTCAATTAATTATTTAAAATAATTAAGAAAATAAGTTTTAAATTAAAACTCAATTTTTGGAATTAAATAGGATTTTTGATTTATTTTTATAACAAAAATGCAGAAAGAGAAGTCTAGGGCACGATTAAGGTCAAAATGGAGTTGAGGAAGTAGACGACTTGTGCGCCAAGAACACGTCTCCGGAATCTGGAAAAATCTAGAAACCGACCGACATCCGGTGTCACCATCACCTTGGCAAAATCGGTCCATTTTGAGTTATTTTTTATGCGTTTCAATTATATACGATCAGAATAATACACAACAATTACAAGCCATCAGAATCATTGATCCAATAGTCAACCGTGACGATCTGCAAACCCCCGTCGGTGAAAATCTGGCCGAACTCCGATATTATACAATACTCAACCAAAATTAACGAGTTTTACTGTTAATCGAAGCTTAGGATCACATGAATATAATCATATCATCACTAAAAATTAAACAATCATCATATAGTTTATAAAAATCGAAAACAAAATCGATTAAAATCAAGGAACTCAACTTCTCCTATCCGGTAAGCAAACGCCACAATTTAAAATCAATCTGACTGTAATTAACATGGCAAAGCTAACCAAGGCACCAAAAACCACCAAAAACTCCCAAAAATCGAAAGCCCCAATTTGGAACATAAAACCTGAAAATCGAATTGAACTTTTACCAATCGTTTGATAACTTTGATGATGAATAATGAAAGAGAAGATCGAGGGCTTCGATTTGCTTACTATCTTATTTTTTTAATAAACAAATTACCAGAAAAGTATATAGGTTTACACAAAAATACCCCTAAAATTATTTGGGGCCTAATTATATCATTTAATAAACATAATTAGCCCAAAACAAATAAATAATGGGAAATAATTTGTAATCCAATAAATACAAAAAATGTCACAATTCCCCAAAAATTATGAATATTCCAAAAATACAAAAATGTAAAATATTTGAAAGTCCATGATTTTATAAAAATGAAAATACGATTTTTGTGGGCTTTGATATCCCGGTCAGGGCCAGGTCTGATAATCTTTTGGAAAACGAAACATTTTTCAAATTAACAGTGTTATGTCCCCAAGTATCATAGAAGGGGGGTTGAATACGATACTTGCTAAATTAAAAAATTCTTTCAAATCTTTTGCAGATATACAATTTAGTGTTCGGTTAGTGGTTTTGTGTTCTTGAGGTGAATAGTGTTTAGGACGATAAAGTAACGAACACAAAATATTCAGGGAAGTATATATTCATATATAAATTTTCCTTGGGGGTGTTGCTACACTCTGGTAAATAAATTAACCGACTACAATCCAAGAACAACAATGTTATTGCTTCTACAAAGATTTACAAATCAAATCCTATACAGTGATTTACTTTTGTTTGTCTAAGGATCTAATTACCGGATAATGAATATAATGCCCCTATGAATATACAAGAATTAAATTGGGCATATTAAAGTTTCTCCGCTGAAAAGTTAAACAGATATTCAATATGCCTGAGCTTCTATGTAATTCTTTGTTTCTTATTTCACCAGCTCTCGTGAGAGAGAAGATGAACATAATAATACTATTTTTGATTGTTGATTATTTATTCTTCTACTTCTTTAGTGTAGGCTTTACATCAATCTTATTACGTGGCTAAATATTAGTCACGTAAATAAATTGATCAACCAATAAAGTTGTGGCTGAGAGAACTTGCTTTCTGGGACTCATTTCTTCACTTCCGAGTACTAGGAGGAGTTTTGCACTTGTATGAATTCTCCAAGTCCTAAGTTGTGACCTAGAAACCCCTTGGAAGGCTTACTTGTGACCACTAGGGGTTCTTGGACCCTTTACTTGCGCACACAAGGCTCCAGGGAGATTTGCCTTAGCATATTCTTCATCCATCAAGTGACTTGCGACCCCTTTGCTTCCCTTCAATTCTAACTGGCAACTAGAAGCTAGAGGAAGGCTTTTCCCTTAAACTTTTGAGCTACTAGAAGCTAAGTTATGACCCTAGGAGTCCATTGGCTCCTTACTTACGACCATAGCATGCTTATAGGGCTAACTTGCGACTAGAAACTCTCTTGGAAGCTTTAAATCATTCCTAGTGGGCCATAGAGCTCATGGGATGGGTTTTTTCTATCATCCTAATGCTAACTGGCGACCCAAGCTCCCCTTGGGAGTGTTAGTTGTGACTACAAGGAACAACAAGCATTTCTAAGATAGTTTCTTTTCCCATTTCTTCCCTGTCGCACCTACTATCTCAAAACCAACTTTGGTACTTAGATTTTGAGCTATACTTCAAGATTATTGCTCCTCCTAAGAAATAGAGTGGCTATGGTGACTCCTACTACAAGGTAGTGGTCACTTTGACTTAGTTTTTGTCGAACGCTTTGACCCTTAAACTGTTCCATCTTCAAGTCTTCTCTCCGAGTCTTCGTAGAAACCATATATGTGGCGCCCCAAAACCCGGGGTCAGGAGTCTCGGAAGCCACGGTATCTAAACTCACACAACTCACACTACAATATGTTAATGCTCACGCTTCACGACCCCACACTTAACACACACACACTACAGGTTATTGTCTTGGAAACGAACCATCATTACTAGAGAAATTTTATTACAACCCAAATGTAATTAGTCTTACCGGGGGTGACCTTTAAGTAAGGTTAATCCGCTGGCCGAATATACGTTTCTTATTTCTTATTTTACATAAACCATACTTATAAATAAGCCGAACTATAAACCACTGAAAACTAATCCAGCTTATTCCGACTACCTGAGGTACTGCACCAAACAATCTATGGAACAGCTGGCCATTTCCTACCCATTTCCTGGCTGTGGTTCTCATGGAAGGCATCTTGATTCACTGTTGTGTTATGTCAATTTAAGAAAACAAGTGTGAGCTAAGATGCTCAGCATAATAATGTACAGTATGAAAATGACTGTATAATAACATCATATATTATATATATGTTTTATTTAAAAGTAGATTTCTCGGTGTCCCACACCTTCTTATGAGAACAATTCTTTTAAGGGGGTTTTATAACCTGCGAATACCTTAATAGTAATCCCAGCACCTAGGCTTGGGTTACGGTATTGCATATCAATTCCAATTGGAAGATTTTGGACATCTCACAGGAGCCACCGCATACGATGATCAGTTGTCCTACGGAAAGTAACCTTCTTTACTAGTAAAAGGACGAATACCGTCATCTCTCGGGTATCACCCTGGCCGCATTCGGGCTACGTGTCCCATTTTCGGGTATACACATACTTCACAAGTTCCTGAGTACACAAAGTACCTTCGCCTGTGGTACCTTTGGTAGCCCATCCAGCACACGTAGTACCAGAGTCTACCCCTCCATTGTCCTTCAACAGAATTCTATCAATCTCGGGAACTTGAACCACATCGAAGTTCCCCAAGCGTTTTGCTTGTTGATAGAGATAGTTTATCTTTTTAAAATATAAGTGTATATATATGTATATACGTACTTCCGAGAATTTCGGAGGAAGTACTAGGGATGTGAGTTGACCTTTGTCAACAGATAATTAATAAGGGGAAAAGTTTCTTCTTGAAACTATATTCAATATAATAATAAGTCGGGATAATATTCACCGACGATCTGAAATTATTCGAATGATGCTTCTAAATCAGAAGGTATATCAGGATCTATGATCTTTCAATCAATAACCATCCTTTAATAATTAATCATTACTTAGATAGTAATCTATAAATAATTAAATGATAATTGATACTAATCATACCTCGAATGGGTTATTCTGTAAAAGATTTAATTAAATAATATTCCTCAACTAGTTTGTGTTTTAATAATCTGTAATGATTAATCGGGTTTGAAATAAATAAACGTTGAAGTATACTACTCCTATAATAAAGGAATACATATATAATACTTATTATCCGAATCAATAAAATATTGTTGAGGGAATATGCTCGTTGGGAAATCGTTTTAAAAGTTTGAGGTGTTTTATTGTTTCGTAAGTGGACGATGAGTCCCTTTAAAATGTACCACTATATACGTATAACCGTCCTATAACATCTCCGGAATGATTCCCGAGTTTTATCTTAATCCCCGGCCGACCCTCGGTCTTCTATCATACATTACGCTTAAAGCGAAATAACATTTCACGATATATACTTATCGTACAACATCGTTATATCATGCGAAAATTCAACAACTACGTATCATGGCAAACATGGTATTTATGCGATGATAGTAAAACAATCCTTTCACAACACAACAGTAAAATGGAGTTGGGTTTGTAAACTTGCCTGGGTATCTCGAGGTGGAGGATGCTCTAGGTTCCACTCGGAAATCTATAACCATAAACACATTTCATTTTGTTAGGTTCCGTCCTAATTCACGGTACTCGCACTCATGCGCTACTCATTATACACCCTCTCAACTCATACTACCCTTAACATTTCTTTTAAGTCATAAACACTTTATGGTCACTTCATTTCCCTAAGTATCTTGAGTTCATTATCATTATCGTTGTCGGCTCCGCTTAAGGATTCTTACGGTTTCTACTCGCGCGGTCTCGGCTCCGACATATTTATAAAATTGAGAAATCATTATTTTCACTTGAAATTTTTATGACACTTAGGAAACTCCACATTTTACTCTCTGTAAAAATTTCATGATTTATGAATACTTTTAAGTCTATCCTTTATATTTTCAAAGTTCGTGATTCGTAGCAGTTTTTGTCGCGTAAAACACTTTTACTAAAATGATCATAACTTTTGGTCCGTAAATTGGAATTAAGCGATTCAAGCGCCTAAACGATCCTTATAACATTGTCTATATTAAACAAAGGTTTTTTCTCAAGAATATACAGTTTACAACTTCGATACTTTCTGCAGAAACTTAAAGTTACGGTTTGTTGGTTTTTAACGAAGTTACGTTTACGATCGGGGTTTCGTTTATGCCTTAACTATCAACACAACCACCAACAATCATCATATCATCATCAAAACACAAACTCCTCTCAAGAACATCATGTTATTGAGGCAAAAACAACCAACCTTAAATCTACTTAACTTAATCATCAAGATTTCATAAACAACACTTAGTAAGCTAGGTTTACTAACACCTACTAAATGGATCTTAAACATGAACCTTAAATAAAGTTAGGCCAAAGATTTTTACCTTTCTTGAAAGCTTGAGATGTGTTCTTGAAGATGGTGGAGGCTTGGAAGTGCTTGGTATGATTTTCGGAACCTAAAACCACCATTAAAATCAAGAAACCAAAGAGATGTTACTATTCACACTATTCACTAGTGAGTTTCTTGAATTTATTCCACCCATCAAACCTTGATAAAAATAGATGAAAGATTTTTCTTACCTTAGTTTAGTTGCTAGGAGGCTTGGGAAATAATTATGGGATTTTACAAGAACTAGAGCTTGGAGTTTTGAATTGCAATTTCCTCCTTTTTTCTTCAAATAGCCGAATGGAAGAAAAAATGGGGGTGGGGGGCGGTATTTATAGCACCTGGTTGCTTCTCTTGGATGATTTCTAGGTTGCTTCTTGGAAGGTGACTTGATATCTTTGCAAGTTGATCTTTATTCTTCCTAGGATAGCTTAGGTTTATTCCTTCTCTCCTAATCCATGGACAAATCTTTGTAGCTTGCTAGCTTACAAGCTAAACTACAAGGTTAGCTCCTTAGCACACTATTTGCTAGCTAGCTTGGTCATCCTAGGGTTAGCTTACTATTTGATGAAGTAACCATGGTTACTTCCTTACCATGGTTTAGTTAGTGCGTTACGTTTAATTAATCATTTACGCGTTCGCTCGGTTACTTAAACGTTCTCCGCAATACTTATTCGTAAATGGTTCGCAATGTAATTCTTTTCGTTTCTATTCCTTATATTTTTATTTATCCTAATTGAATATAAATCCGTAGGATTTTAATCTTGTAATTATATTGTGATTCCCGTAGTCCTTGATAAGTCGTAATTACGGTCATTTTTCAAAGTTCGTTTTCTTCGAAAACTAATAACGTTTACATACACTTATTTGGTACGTATAGTCGTAATATCTATTCCGAAACTCATTTTCTTATGCACTATATAGTGTGGGCTCAAAAATTTTCTCGTCTGTCAGGGTTACTATTCATTAAACATTTTACAGGGTCTCAAAAATTCGAGTTATTACAGTCTTCCCCTCTAACAAGGATTCCGTCCCGGAATCAATTAGAAAATAAGTGGGGATATCTATTCATCATGGTGTCTTCAAGTTCCCAAGTTGATTCCTCAACATTTTGATTTCTCCATAATATCCTAACTAGCTTCACCGTTTTGTTCCTCAGCACTTGTTCTTTCTGGTCCATTATTCTTATTGGCTGCTCGATGTAGGTCAGGTCTGATTGTAAATCTACCTGCTCGTACTCTATTACATGTCGGGCATCGGCATGGTACTTTCTCAACATGGATACGTGAAACACGTTGTGTACTTGTTGCAAATTAGGAGGCAAGGTGAGCTCGTAAGCTAGAGGTCCTATCCTCCTCAAAATTTCAAAGGGTCCTATGAATCTGGGACTCAGCTTCCCTTTCTTTCCAAATCTCATCACTCCTTTCCACGGAGATACCTTCAATAACACCGAATCTTCTACTTCATATTCCCTATCCTTCCTGGTCTGATCGGCGTACTTCTTTTGTCTGTCCTGGGCTGCTATCAGTCTCCTCCTGATGAGTTTCACCATTTCTCTGGTCTGCTGGACTAACTCTGGTCCTAATAGCTTGTGTTCTCCAACTTCACCCCAACACAGGGGAGAGCGACATCTTCTCCCGTAAAGAGCTTCATACGGGGGCATTCCTATGCTAGCGTGATAGCTATTGTTGTAAGAAAATTCTATCAGGGGTAAGTGATCATCCCAATTTCCTTTGAAGTCGATGACACATACTCGCAGCATATCTCCTAGGGTCTGTATAGTCCTTTCGCTTTGTCCATCCGTCTGGGGGTGGTAAGCGGTACTCATGTTTAGTCTGGTGCCTACACATTCCTGGAAGCTTCTCCAAAATCAGGAATTAAACCTTGGGTCTCTATCTGACACTATGGCTACAGGAATGTCGTGTCTTATTACAATTTCCTTCAAGTAAATATATACCAACTTGTTTACGGTGTACCTTTCGTTGATTGGTAGAAAGTGTGCGGCCTTGGTCAGTCTATCAATGATAACCCATATAGCATCGTGATTGGTCTTTGTCCTAGGTAAGCCTATCACAAAATCCATGGCTATGTGTTCCCATTTCCATTCCGGAATTTCTAGGGGTCGTAACAGTCCACTAGGTCGCTGGTGTTCCGCCTTCACTCTTTGGCATGTCAAGCACTTGATAACCCACTCCGCTACTTCTCTCTTCATGTTAGGCCACCAATAATATTCCTTAAGGTCACGGTACATTTTCGTACTTCCTGGGTGGATTGAATATCTAGAGCTGTGCCCTTCATGCAACAGCTCGTCCTTTAATTCTTGCACATTCGGAATCCAAATCCGGGACGCATACCTCATGATCCCTTCCTCATCCTTCTCGCATCTCACTTCTTCACCGGTCAATGTCCCTTTTTCCTCACTCATCTTCCTTTCCTGACATACTCGTATCTTTGCAGTCAATTCTGGTACTAGCTTAATCTCAAATAATCCTTCTGTTCCCTTACCGGTTATTCTTACGTCAATTTCCATCTTCTCAAATTCCTTAACTAATTCCTCCGATATCATTATCATATTGAGTCTTTCCTTCCTACTAAGGGCGTCAGCCACCACATTGGCTTTACCCGGGTGATACAAAATTTCACAGTCGTAGTCTTTTATCAACTCTAACCATCTCCTCTGTTTCATGTTTAGTTCCTTCTGAGTAAAAATATATTTGAGGCTTTTATGGTCAGTGTAGATCTCGTATTTCTCACTGTATAGGTAATGTCTCCAAATTTTTAGGTCAAATACTATGGCTGCTAATTCTAGGTCATGCGTAGGGTATCGACTCTCATGCTCCTTCAATTGTCGAGAGGCATACGCTATAACCTTGCTGTGCTGCATTAGTACACATCCTAATCCTTTAAGTGATGCGTCGCTGTATATCACAAACTCTCCCTTTCCATCGGGAAGAGCGAGCACTGGTGCTGACACCAGCCTCTTTTTCAGTTCTTGAAAACTCTCTTCACACTTTTCCGTCCATACAAACTTTTCTGCCTTCCGGGTAATTCTAGTCAGTGGACCGGCTATCTTAGCGAAGTCTTGCACGAATCTCCGGTAATAACCTGCTAAACCTACGAAACTCCTAACCTCTGTCGGGGTTGCTGGTCTTTCCCAATTGGATACCGCCTCTATCTTGGCGGGGTCAACTAAAACTCCTTTGCTACTCACCACATGTCCTAAAAACTGAACTTCTCTCAGGAAAAATTCGCACTTCGAAAATTTGGCATACAATTTCTCATTCCTCAAGATTTCTAAGACTATCCTCAAATGTTCCGCATGTTCTTGCTCTGTCCTTGAGTAGATTAGAATATCATCTATAAAAACTATCACACATATGTCCAGGTACTTTTTGAACACTCTGTTCATCAAATCCATAAAGGCTGCGGGTGCATTGGTTAATCCAAACGACAAGACTAAGAACTCATAGTGTCCATACCTAGTGCGAAAAGCAGTCTTTGGTATATCTTCCGGTTTGATTTTCAACTGGTGGTATCCTGTTCTTAAATCCATTTTGGATAAATGTACAGCTCCTTTGAGTTGGTCGAATAGGTCGTCAATTCTGGGAAGAGGGTACCTATTCTTTATAGTCAGCTTATTCAACTCTCGATAGTCTATACAAAATCTCATGCTGCCGTCCTTTTTCTTTACGAATAGTACTGGTGCTCCCCATGGTGACACACTGGGCCTTATCATTCCGTTATCTAATAATTCTTGCAGTTGAGAAGCTAGTTCTTTTATCTCAACTGGGGCTAACCTATACTGGTGTCGTCCCTGGTGCTAACTCTATAGCGAACTCTATTTCTCTATCAGGTGGTAATCCTGGTAAGTTTTCTGGAAATACATCCTCGAATTCGTTTACTATGGGTATGTCCTTTATGTTGGGGATCTCCTTCTGGGTATCTATCACATAAGCCAAATAGGCCTCGTTACCTTTCCTCAACAATCTTTTTGCTTGAAGCATGGTCAAAATTTCTGGTTCTATCATTGACCTTTAAACACTACTTCTTTATCATTCTGCACTCTTATCTTAACTTTCTTCTGTTCACAATCTATTTGCGCTCCGTTACGGGATAACCAATCCATTCCTAAGATCACATCAAATTCTCCTAACGCGAATGGTATTAAGTCGACCACGAAAATCTCCTCTTCTAATTTCAGCTTGCACTTAGGGTATATTTGATTTACAGGGATTATTTCTTTGTTTTCTATTTCCACTCGTAATACCTCACATAAGGGTATGGCATTAAGTTTTAACTTGCTAGAAAAATCTTGAGATATAAAAGACTTGCTTGCTCCAGAATCAAATAGGACATTTGTATGTTCGAAAATTAATAAAAGGGTACCTGCTATCATGTTAGTATTTCGAACAGCATCCTGAACAGTCATGTTGAAGGTCCTAGCGGCTGGAGGTCGGTTAGATGCAGCTCTACTCATTCCTGAGGCTGGGGGCTTCAACGTTGGGCAATCCCGCTTCATGTGTCCTACCTTCCCACATTGGAAACACGTTACTTTGGGCCGAGTGCAACTGTTGGGAAGGTGCCCGATTTGGTCACACAGGTAACATCTCAGAGGGGCTCTTGTCTGGTTACACACTCCAAGGTGCCTCTTCTTACAGGTTTGACATTTTGGTATTGGGGCACGTGGTTGGCTATGAAATGTTGCCCTAGATTGTCCGCCGCCCTGGCCAACGCTCTCACTTGGGGCCTTTCTGAATCCGGGGCCTCTTGCAGATTGGGACACTGCTCCCCTGATGAACCTACTTAGAAGGCTCCTGTTCCCGGTTCCTATTCCTTGGCTTCCTATCTTCCTCTTCCTATTCTCCTTTTCTTTCACAGTCTGCTCACTACCAGCTTCAACAATCGAGGCTTTCTGTACTAAGGTGGCATAGTCTGTCAGCTCTAACACTGCTACTCGGTTCTATATCCATTGTTTCAGACCAAGCTGGAACCTTCGCGCTTTCTTTTCTTCGATATTCACAAACTCAGGCACAAATCTAGACAACTCAGTAAATTTGGCCTCATATTCTGCCACGGTCATCTTATCCTGTTTCAACTCCAGAAACCTAATCTCCATCTGGGTTTCCATAAACCTAGGGAAGTACTTGTCTAAGAACAGTCGGGTAAATCTATCCCATGGGATCACAGCATCAGTTTCCAGGTTTCGTTTGGACTCCCACCAATAGTTAGCTTCTCCTTTCAACATGTAAGAAGCGAAAATGGTCTTATGTCGTTCCTCAACTCCTAGTATCTCGAAGGACTTTTCTATCTCTTTGAGCCAGGCCCGTGCTTCAACGGGGTCAGCAGATCCTAGAAACTCTGGGGGTTTGAGGGACTTGAAGGCTCTAAAGACAGTAGCTGCAGTCTGTTGGGCAGCAGGGGGCTGTGGTGGAATAGGCTGTTGGTTCAGATTTGCTCTCAGCAGTTCCATAAATTCATTTACGGGGTTCCCTCCCTGATGGGTATCCTCAGCCTCTTCTTCTACATATTCTTCCTCATCATATTCATTATAGTTTATGTCTTCTTCACTTTCCTCATTTACTACTGGGCTACCTCGTTGTTGGTTAACAGACTCTGCGGGCTGTGCCCTGGTTCCTCTTCTACGGGGTGGCATTATTCTGATAAGGAAAATTGGTCACATGATTATGACAGTTAAGTTATTTTATTCATATATACGCATGTCATTTATTACTTAACAGGTTTTATAAAGTGTATTAATATAGACATCAATTCTTTAATAACTGCTTAGATATATATTCATAAGATCTCCCAATTATATCTTGGGGATGAAATAACTAACTGAGTTCATACATGCCTGATTATAATCTATCACTGCTAGTTCTAAATACTGAAAGGAAAATACATAAGCCGTGTACCCTGAAAGGCTAGAAACGCTATCTACTACTAGCAATCCTATCAAAATTGGTGACAAGTCACTCAGCCTTCTTCAAGGTCTACATCTAGTCACTAATCTCTCAGTCACTGTCACTGCGAGTGAGGTCATGCACCCTCCTCCTCGCTCCTGCAATCATCATCTCTGCATCGACTACCGGGATGTATCCTCCTACTGATGTCATCCTCATCTGAACCCTGGTACGGAGCTCGATCCCATCGATCTCTCTACGGGCTATGGCTGGGGAAGCAGCTCTGAAATCTCTGGGGTATCCTAGTCGGGTAGCTCTCTCAGCTGTCAGTGCCAGGCGTAACTCAGCAATGCGGGTAGACGCCGCCGTGATCTCAGCGTTAAGCTGACTCACTACCCAGTCGCGTACGACTACATGCATGGTCGCCGGTGGTGGTAGTGGTGAGTCTGGGTCGCTAGAGGATATGTTATGGACCTCATGGAACTGTGCTCGTATCGCCTCCTCATCATCGTCATCCGTATAAGACATAGGGCTTTGGATCCATGGGGGTGGTGTAGGAGAGCGAATAGCCTGGTGTGGGTACATCTCTACATCTCTCCATACTACGCCATTAACTACGGGGACAGGAAGCTCAGTCTCCTCCTCTAGGACATCCTCAGTAGGGTCATCGTCTAAATCATCAATGGGTGGGCTCTCTGGCTCGGGAATAGGGTTATGCTCAGGAATCATCAAATCATCAACAGGGTCAACCTCCCTCCTAGGCTCCACTGGTACCTGACACAATAGGCAAGGTGTTACTAACTTAGAGTTGGAATTCCCTTAAGGGTAAAACAGTCAAGACTACCCGTGTAGCCCGACGACGAACTCGACTTGAGCTCTAATTGATTGTTTTATTATTCTTGGGTCTATATATTTTATATCCTATCGTTTCCAAGATTTGATAACCTAAGGCTCTGATACCATTTCTGTGGCGTCCCAAAACCCGGGGTCAGGAGTCTCGGAAGCCACGCTATCTAAACTCACACAACTCACACTACAATATATAAATGCTCACACTTCATGACCCCACACTTAACACACACACACTACAGGTTATTATCTTGGAAACGAACCATCATTACTAGAGAAATTTTATTACAACCCAAATGTAATTAGTCTTACCGGGGGTGACCTTTAAGTAAGGTTAATCCGCCGGCCGAATATACGTTTCTTATTTCTTATTTTACATAAACCATACTTATAAATAAACCGAACTATAAACCACTGAAAATTAATCCAGCTTATTCCGACTACCTGAGGTACTGCACCAAACAATCTACGGAACAGCTGGCCATTTCCTACCCGTTTCCTGGCTGTGGTTCTCATGGCAGGCATCTTGATTCACTGTTGTGTTGTGTCAATTTAAGAAAACAAGTGTGAGCTAAGATGCTCAGCATAATAATGTACAGTATGAAAATGACTGTATAATAACATCATATATTATATATATGTTTTATTTAAAAGTAGATTTCTCGGTGTCCCACACCTTCTTATGAGAACAATTCTTTTAAGGGGGTTTTATAACCTGCGAATACCTTAATAGTAATCCCAGCACCTAGGCTTGGGTTACGGTATTGCATATCAATTCCAATTGGAAGATTTTGGACATCTCACAGGAGCCACCGCATACGATGATCAGTCGTCCTACGGAAAGTAACCTTCTTTACTAGTAAAAGGACGAATACCGTCATCTCTCGGGTATCACCCTGGCCGAATTCGGGCTACGTGTTCTATTTTCGGGTATACACATATTTCACAAGTTCCTGAGTACACAAAGTACCTTTGCCTGCGGTACCTTTGGTAGCCCATCCAGCACACGTAGTACCAGAGTCTACCCCTCCATTGTCCTTCAACAGAATTCTATCAATCTCGGGAACTTGAACCACATCGAAGTTCCCCAAGCGTTTTGCTTGTTGATAGAGATAGTTTATCTTTTTAAAATATAAGTGTATATATATGTATATACGTACTTCCGAGAATTTCAGAGGAAGTACTAGGGATGTGAGTTGACCGTTGTCAACAGATAATTAATAAGGGGAAAAGTTTCTTCTTGAAACTATATTCAATATAATAATAAGTCGGGATAATATTCACCGACGATCTGAAATTATTCGAATGATACTTCTAAATCAGAAGGTATATCAGGATCTATGATATTTCAATCAATAACCATCCTTTAATAATTAATCATTACTTAGATAGTAATCTATAAATAATTAAATGATAATTGATACTAATCAAACCTCGAATGGGTTATTCTGTAAAAGATTTATTTAAATAATATTCCTCAACTAGTTTGTGTTTTAATAATCTGTAATGATTAATCGGGATTGAAATAAATAAACGTTGAAGTATACTACTCCTATAATAAAGGAATACGTATATAATACTTATTATCCGAATCAATAAAATATTGTTGAGGGAATATGCTCGTTGGGAAATCGTTTTAAAAGTTCGAGGTGTTTTATTGTTTCGTAAGTGGACGATGAGTCCCTTTAAAACGTACCACTATGGACGTATAACCGTCCTATAATATCTCCGGAATGATTCCCGGGTTTTATCTTAATCCCCGACTGACCCTCGGTCTTCTATCATACATTACGCTTAAAGCGAAATAACATTTCACGATATATACTTATCGTACAACATCGTTATATCATGCGAAAATTCAACAACTACGTATCATGGCAAACATGGTATTTATACGATGATAGTAAAAAAATCCTTTCATAACACAACAGTAAAATGGAGTTGGGTTTGTAAACTTGTCTGGGTATCTCGAGGTGGAGGATGTTCTAGGTTCCGCTCGGAAATCTATAACCATAAACACATTTCATTTTGTTAGGTTCCGTCCTAATTCATGGTACTCGCACTCATGCGCTACTCATTATACACCCTCTCAACTCATACTACCCTTAACATTTCTTTTAAGTCATAAACACTTTATGGTCACTTCATTTCCCTAAGTATCTTGAGTTCATTCTCATTATCGTTGTCGGCTCCGCTTAAGGATTCTTACGGTTACTACTCGCGCGGTTTCGGCTCCGACATTTTTATAAAATTAAGAAATCATTATTTTCACTTGAAATTTTTATGACAGTTAGGAAACTTCACATTTTACTCTGTGTAAAAATTTCATGATTTATGAATACTTTTAAGTCTATCCTTTATATTTTCAAAGTTCGTGATTCGTAGCAGTTTTTGTCGCGTAAAACACTTTTACTAAAACGATCATAACTTTTGATCCGTAAATCGGAATTAAGCGATTCAAGCGCCTAAACGATCCTTATAACATTGTCTATATTAAACAAAGGTTATTTCTCAAGAATATACAGTTTAAAACTTCGAGACTTTCTGCAGAAACTTAAAGTTACAGTTTGTTGATTTTTAACGAAGTTACATTTACGATCGGGGTTTCGTTTATGCCTTAACTATCAACACAACCACCAACAATCATCATATCATCATCAACACACAAACTCCTCTCAAGAACATCATGTTCTTGAGGCAACAACAACCAACCTTAAATCTACTTAACTTAATCATCAAGATTTCATAAACAACACTTAGTAAGCTAGGTTTACTAACACCCACTAAATGGATCTTAAACATGAACCTTAAACAAAGTTAGGCCAAAGATTTTTACCTTTCTTGAAAGCTTAAGATGTGTTCTTGAAGATGGTGGAGGCTTGGAAGTGCTTGGTATGATTTTTGGAACCTAAAACCACCATTAAAATCAAGAAACCAAAGAGAGGTTACTATTCACACTATTCACTAGTGAGTTTCTTGAATTTATTCCACCCATCAAACCTTGATAAAAAGAGATGAAAGATTTTTATTACCTTATTTTAGTTGCTAGGAGGCTTGGGAAATAATTGTGGGATTTTACAAGAACTAGAGCTTGGAGTTTTGAATTGTAATTTCCTCCGTTTTCTTCAAATAGCCGAATGGAAGAAAAAATGGGGGTGGGGGTGGGGGTGGGGGGGGGGTATTTATAGCACTTGGTTGCTTCTCTTGGATGATTTCTAGGTTGCTTCTTGGAAGGTGACTTGATATCTTTGCAAGTTGATCTTTATTCTTCCTAGGATAGCTTAGGTTTATTCCTTGTCTCCAAATCCATGGACAAATCTTTGTAGCTTGCTAGCTTACAAGCTAAACTACAAGGTTAGCTCCTTAGCACACTATTTGCTAGCTAGCTTGATCATCCTAGTGTTAGCTTACTATTTGATGAAGTAACCATGGTTACTTCCTTACCATGGTTTAGTTAGTGCGTTACGTTTAATTAATCATTTACGCGTTCGCTCGGTTACTTAAACGTTCTCCGCAATACTTATTCGTAAATGGTTCGCAATGTAATTCTTTTCGTTTCTATTCCTTATATTTTTATTTATTCTAATTGAATATAAATCCGTAGGATTTTAATCTCGTAATTATATTGTGATTCCCGTAGTCCTTGATAAGTCGTAATTACGGTCATTTTTCAAAGTTCGTTTTCTTCGAAAACTAATAGCGTTTACATACACTTATTTGGTACGTATAGTCGTAATATCTATTCCGAAACTCATTTTCTTGTGCCCTATATAGTGTGGGCTCAAAAGTTTTCCTGTCTGTCAGGGTTACTATTCATTAAACGTTTTACAGGGTCTAAAAAATTCGAGTTATTACAATATATCCTGCATATCCAGATACGAATACTTACTTAACAATCTTCCTAATGATAGTAATTATTTTCCTTTCACGAATCAGTGACATCTAGTGTAATGGTCTAGTTCACGGGTGACTAGTTCCGCTCTCAGGCCTTCCTACTATAATATTCTCAAATCATTGTTAAGCTTGCAACAACCTTATCTCTTCGAACAGTGAATGTCAATAAACAATTGTACTTTCACTGGAATCTTCTTTGGTACTTAGAAAATGTCTTCATTATTACTACAATCTTGAATACTTCATTCACTGTTCTTCACTCACACTTGAACATATAAATGAACTTTTTTCAGTGAGTATAACTTCAAGACTGTGGTTGTCTTCTATAACCTCTGTCTATACCATGTCTTCAATTTTTAATATTCCTATGCTTCAAATACCGTCGATCTTCAATCAATGCCAATACACTGAAATCTTCTAATGACACTTTTACTCTGAATCTTCAACACTTCTGAAACCCTGATAGTATTTAACCTTTATTCTTCACTGAGACATGAACATATTAATAAACTTCTTTCAGTGACCTGTAAACAGACTGCGAGCCTTCGTATAATATTTTGATTCTTTGTATTTTCCTTCCCTTCATTTTCTCCTGATTTCTTGTGTAGACGAAGTATTATTTACCTTTCATGTTCAAGTGTTGATCTAACATTGAGTTGTCACGTCTACTGTTCATACAGCTTCACAATCTCACCAACAATCTCCCCACATTTGATTGTTAAACCTAACAAACAAATTAACTAGAGAGGGTAACTCAACTAACAACTAGAAAAAGAAAAAGTACCAAGACTTGCAAATAATGCTGCTGGTATCAAATTATGCATTTACAAATTTCTTGAGTAACTAAAATGAAAGATGATTGTTCCTCTAGCACTAAACTGATCTTCAGGTAGTTTCATCTTCATTTCCCTGGTTCTTTAAATCTCTGCCTGATAACACTTCTCAAACTTAAAGTAATCATCAACAGCTTCTTTTGTACAAGCACATTTTCTATTGAGAAGCACATATCTCTCTTGTTTCTCCCCCTATGAGAATCAACTTCTAAAAGGAGATCACCTTCATTTACTACCTCTCCCGTACAATAGGATACACGAATAAAAACCAATGGTACTCCCCTTTTAGAAAACACTTATCCCCTTATGAAGAACAGTGATGAACCAATCCACTTATTCTAATCACTAGGAAATCACCTTCGTGTTTACCACCTCTCCCGTACAATAGGATATGTAGCTTCAAATAACAATGGTGTGGTGTGGTGTACATTTGCTTTACCTTTTTCCTGCCATTTCTCTCCCTTAGTTGAGATATCCGCCAAACTTTTACCCAAAATTTTATGTAAAACTTCTTCCCCTTGGAATGAGAGATAGAATATATCCTGTTGTCTGAAGGAGTTCTCATATTTCACTTTGTTAAAAAAGAAATAGCAAGTCATAGTCTGATCAACCATGTCCTTTTAAATGATGCAACAATGGCTTCACCGTTGATCATCCTGTTAACCAAATTTTTCGACATCCTTATATCTCCCAACTGTAAGATCACAATTGTTAGGCCCCAACCATTGTTAGATCCCAAACTATTTGATTCCAATCTTTAAACGTTAGGTCCCTAAGAGTTAGGTCTCAATCATAAATAGATTTGAGTTAAGTAAGAATTATATCGGCTGAGAAATTATGACTGTTTAATATCATAATAAATGAGTGTTATGTGTTTTATTATATCATTAAGTGCGATTAGTCATAAAATAATAGTTGTTATGTGATGTATGTGTTCCGTGTAGTTCAGGGTATTTTATTTCGTGTTAAAAACTTTTATATCAAAATATATACGGCACAGACTTTGCTTTAATAGTTGATGTTTCATATAAAATAATTGGCCTTATTTTGCCTAATATGGCTTATACCATATTGATTTTCCGAACATCCAGTTAATTTAGAAAATATCTTGTTTCGTGAAAAATGATTTTTCCGGGCCCCTAAGGGTGCTTAAAACTCCACAAAAATCATATTTTTT
Organism: Apium graveolens; assembly: GCF_009905375.1. Taxonomy (NCBI): domain Eukaryota; kingdom Viridiplantae; phylum Streptophyta; class Magnoliopsida; order Apiales; family Apiaceae; genus Apium; species Apium graveolens. The sequence goes on from NC_133653.1 coordinate 124,729,155, forward strand.
ATAAAATCATGGGACTTTCAAATATTTCATATCTTTACATTTTTGAATTATTCACAATTTTTGGGAAATTTTGGCATATATTTTGTATTTATTTGAAATTAAAAATTTAAAAATTATTCCTCATAAACTATTAATTAAGGGCCAATTACTTTTATTAAGAGATATATTTAAGGCCTAAATTTCAATTACAGTCGATTGTTGCTTGAATAGGAGTGGTAAAGTGATTTGGAATTATTAGACTCAAAAAACCAGTACAAATGATATGCTATTTGGCCAGAACGGGGTTGGCCGGAGAAGATTCTTATGGCCGAAATCTTCACCGGATTTTGGGTTCTTGGTGACCAGGGTTGTTCTTCACGACCCGGTCCCAACCCGGTTTTCATCCTATTTATCCCAAATCCAATTTCAGAATTATGTTTCTCGAATTTTATTTTTTACATAAATCAAAAATCAGTTTACTTATTTAATAAATTGATTAATTAATTTAATTTATTAAATTATTTATTTTATAAATAAATCTGAATTATTTTCCAAAATTTAAAAATTATTTATTATTATTATTATTTAAATTGATTAATTATTTTTATAATTAATAAGTTTATTTAAATAATTTATTTTAAATTTATTTAAATTTCAAAATTATGGAAAAATCATTTTAATTCTAATATTTCCTAAATAATTATTTAAAAATATAATTAATATTTAATTAATTTGAATAATTAGTTATTTTGAAAAATAATTGAATTAGTATTATTAATTGAATATTAATTGAATCGTTTATCCGTGTTAAATGAAATGAATGGTCTCAAATTTAGAAAAATGATCTGTTTCCAATAAAAATAGTTTTAAATCTTTATTTCTTTCGGAAACGAGTTGGCTTCTGATATTTATTTATTTAAAGACTCGATTAATTAGGAATACAAGTCTAATAAATTCTAAAAATTAGGGAATAAGTCAGATATTGTTCAATAATGCCAATAATGACTCGATTTTAATTCTAAAAATATTTTAAAGACCAGGATGACCATCTGACTTATGTGCTATGTGAATTATATGGTAAATCAAGTCCTAAATGCTAGTTAATTATTATATGAGTCAATTAGTATCGTACGGGTAGACGATAAGGGTTGCGTGGATTCAGATTGATATACGATTGAGGTATAATTCAATTGAATTGGTATCTTTCCTTGATAGATATGAATCCAGTGAGGAAGTACAGGCCAGTGATAGATAACAGTGATATATTTGGGATAGATCGCGTACTAGGCAAGTTTTCCCATATTCTAAATTCTGAATAGTGAATTGTTATGCCTAATCAGCATGTTACAGTGCATATGTTGGTTTTTTTGTACAGTCTAGTTTATGATAATCGCCGAGAGCGGCTTTCTTTATTCATTATAGAAATACATAGATACATATATAATCTGATTACCTATTTATATCAGATTCAATTGACTTTCTTATGATACTATATATATATATATTGTGGACTTGCTGAGCAATTATGGCTCACCTTTTATTGTTACTCACTTTATCTTTCAGTAAAATGCTGAGAATGAAGCCTTGAAAGGTTTTTAGCACATAAACGCAACGAAAATGTAAATTTAAATCTTAAAAAAAAACCGAAACCCTCTGCAGGATCCATGCGAAAAATAATATTTAATTCGTAGTTCAGTATGTTTACCTTAAGAAACTTTACGTTAATGGAAAGATGGAGGTCTTTAATAGCGATCCAAGAACGATGAACGAAAATCCCTAGCAGATGCTCCTCAAGTGTGAAGCACTCCACCGGTATCCACCAAGAGTACAATGTGATGGAGGAGGAAGAGGTTGAGAGAATTAGTTGCCTCCCTCTTGTTCTACTTTAGAATTAAGGTTAATTATTTGGGTTGAGGCAAATAGGGTTTATAATAGTATATTTATAGGCAAAATTTTCAGCTGAAATTTTTTCCATAGAATATTATTATTATTAACCCTTTAATTGATTATTCTTATTAAACAATTAACTAATAATTAAAACACCTTTTAATCATTAATCCCTTTTCTAAACACTTTAGAAAAATAATTCTCTCACTTGATTTAATTTCCAAAATTAAATTCTTAATTAATAATATTAAGAATTAATTAAATCTCATTTAATCAATTATTAAATCTGCTAATTAATTATTTATTTCACAAATAAATAATTACCAGCCATTATTAATTAATTCCTCCACCATTAAATCATTCTCTTTTATGGTGTGACCCTGTAGGTTCAATATTAAGCCGGTAGTAGAAATAAATAATAATAAAACTATTTTATCATTATTTATATAAATTCTCTAATTAATTAAATATGATTAATAAATTAATCATATTTATTCTACATCGTGAGGGATACTTCTCAGCATATCGCGACTATCCGGATAATAACGAATTCACTGCTTAAAATACCAAGAACCTATTCAGTGAGTAGTTACCGTACAATCAATTTCTGTAACCCGGCAATGTCACGATTAAATACAAGGCATGGAACTTGTGTCAAGCCTATCTTATTTATTCATTTTCTTTCCCATTCACTATGCTTAGTTCTATTTAATGTAAATTAGAAACTCCTTTCTAATTTCATTCACTCTGGCCAGAGATTCCTGAACTAGCATAAGTGGATCAGCATTGAACATTCTCTTCCTTCACTGGAAGGGGTAGATCTTTTATTGATCATTCATTATCTTCGTGTACAAATTTCTATACCCAGTAGAGCCCTTATAATTGTCCCTGGAGACTAAGAACTAAACCAAAGTATAGTTCAGTGTACACAAGATGACTATGATAACCTCAAGTCTAAGGATAGTTGTACAACTATCACTATGTGAACAACTGCTGACACGTGAGTGAACTCCATCATTTGTTCAGCTGTGTGAGTCATGTTCAGTGAACTTATTCTATAATAAGCACCGACATACTAGCTATAGTGTCACCACACAAATGTCTATAAGAACAGACATCCTTCATAATGAAGCAAGCATAGTATGTACCGATCTTTGCGGATTACTAATTACCAGTTAGTAATCCTATGACCAGGAAATATTTAAGTTTAGAGTTATCATCTTTTAGGTCTCATTATTATGATCTCATCATAATCCATAAAAAGCTTTACTCTAAACTATGGTATATCTTATTTAAACACTTAAATAGATAAAGCCCCCAATAAAACCAAAACAAGTCTTTTATTAATATCAATGAAATCAAAACAGATTACATAAAATTTATTCCTAAATCATCAAACATGATTGGACTTAGGACACATCTCTTTTAATCTCCCACTTGTACTAAAGCCAATCACTCTGGTATCTAATTCCCATCTTGTCTTTATGACGATCAAAGTGACTTTGAGAAAGTGGCTTTGTGAGTCGGTCTGCTACGTTGTTATGTGTGTCAACTCTCTTGACGTCTCCTCTTTCAATACAATACAAGAAATGTTACCGCGCTCCCACTAACCTTTTTATAGACATATGGTTCATCTATATTTTTGATAAAACCAAACTCTTTGATTATCTCATCAAAACGGATGTTCCATCTACGAGAAGCTTGCTTTAAACTATATATGGTTCGCAGCAGCTTACACACTAGGTGTTCATTTCCCTTGGAAAGAAAACCCTCTGGTTGTGTCCTACACACTTCCTTTTCAAGTTTCCCATTGAGGAAGGTCGTTTTCACGTCCATTTTCCAGATCTCATAATCGTAGTAAGCAGCAATCGCAAGCAAAATCCGAATTGATTTTAACAGGGTTACAGGCAAAAAAGTTTCATCAAAGTCAATCCCTTGCCTTTGTCTGAATCCTTTTTCCATGAGCCTGGCCTTATAGGTCTCCACCTGCCCATCTGCTCCAATCTTTCTTTTGTATACCCACTTGCACCCAATAGGCTTAACACCTTCAGGCGCCTCAACCAGAGTCCATACTTGGTTGGTATACATAGATTCCATTTCGGATTTTATGGCACTATGCCATTTCTCTGAGTCAACACTATTTATAGCCTCATTATAGGTCACAGGGTCGTCATCATCAATAATTGACAACTCATTGTCATTCTCAATGACAAGGCCATAATACCTCTCAGGTTGGCGAGACACTCTCCCTGACCTACGAATGGGCTGTTCCACAGAAGGTTGTTCAGTCTGAACTGGTATTTCCACTTGATCCGTAGTAGTTTGTGCTTCTTGAACTTTATCAAATTCAATTTTGCTCCCACTGTTTCCTTCAAGGATAAACTGCTTTTCCAAGAAGGTAGCATGTCTGGAGACAAACACCCGATGATCGGTGTAAAAGTAATACCCTTAAGTCTTTTTAGGATATCCCACAAAATTACATTTTACAGATCGAGATTCCAGCTTATCTGGGTCAACTTTCTTGACATAAGCTGGACATCCCCAAATCTTAATGTGTTTAAGACTCGGTTTCCTTTCTTTCTATATCTCATATGGAGTTTGAGGAACAGATTTGGAAGGCACCTTATTCAGTAAATATGCTGAGGTTTCCAATGCATAACCCCACAGGAATACTGGAAGATTCGCATAGCTCATCATGGACCGAACCATGTCTAACAAATTTCGATTTCTCCTTTCAGATACCCCATTCAAGTGTGGAGTATATGGAGGAGTCCACTGGGAGACTATACCATTTTATTTGAGATAAGCTAGAAACTCTCCATTCAAGTATTCACCACCTCGATCTGATCGAAGAGTTATAATACTATGTTTGGTTTATTTCTCCACTTCATACTTATATTCTTTGAATTTTCCAAAGGCTTCAGACTTGTGTTTCATCAAATACACATATCTGAATCTAGATCGATCATCTATGAAAGCAATGAAGTATGAAAATCCACCCATGGCTTGCGTAGAAATTGGTCCATATACATCTGTGTGTACCAATCCTAGCAAATCTGCAGCCCTCTCTCCATGTCCACTAAATGGAGATTTGGTCATTTTACTCAATAGACAAGACTCGTATGTAGGATATGATTCAAAATCAAAGGGGTCAAGTAACCCTTCCTTATGCAATGTTCGCAGTCTATTTTCACTAATATGACCAAGTCCGCAGTGCCACAAGAAAGTGAGATTTTCATTATCCCTTTTTCTTTTATTAGTATGTTCAATTTGTAGTAAATTATGCTCTACGTCACATACATACAGACCATTGTTTAAAATACCACTTCCATAAAGAACGTTATCTCTAAGAATTGAACATTTATTATTCTGAATAACAAACGAAAATTCAGCCAAGTCTAACATGGAATAGAAATAATATTCCTCACAATCGAGGGAACAAAATAACAATTATTTAGAATAATAGTCTTGCCTGTATGCATATGTAAATGAAATGATCCTACAGCTTCAGCAGCAACTCTTGCTCTATTTCCCATCCGTAGAATCACCTCCTCTTCTTCAAGACTCCTACTTCTCCTTAGTCCCTGCAACGAATTGTAAATATGAGAACCACAGGCGGTATCTAATACCCAAGTAGAAATTTGACTTAGTGACATATTAACTTCGATCATGAACATACCTGAATCAGAAGCGGTAGTCTCACTACCCTTCTTCTTCTTCACTTCTGCAAGGTAAACCTTGCAGTTCCTCTTCCAGTGCCCCACCTTGTTACAGTGAAAGCAAACAACTTTGCTCTTGGGGTCTTCAGCTTTTGGTGGAACCGGCTTTTTCTCACCTACTTTCTTCTTCTTGGAAGGGTTCTTCTTCCTTTTCTTAGGATTGGAACCTTCACCAATTAGAAGAACAGAACTCTTCTTAGGGGGAAAATTCGATTCCGCAGTCTTCAACATGTTGTGGAGTTTAGGCAGGCTGACATCCAGCTTATTCATGTGAAAGTTCGCAACAAACTGCGAGAATGAACTCAGAAGTGATTGCAAGACCAAGTTTTGGCTCATCTCCCCATCCATGGAAAAACCAAGTTGTCTAAGACATTCAATCAAATTGATCATCTTAAGTACATGGACATTCACAGATGATCCCTCAGGCATCCTACAACTAAACAGTTCCATCGATATCTCATATCGAGCTGTCCTCCCTACCACATCATACAACTCTTGTAGATGCATAAGGATAGTGTGAGAATCCATATGCTCATGTTGCTTCTGTAGCTCAATGTTCATGGAAGCTAGCATGATGCATTGAGCAACATTTGCATCATCTATCCACTTATGATACACAACATGTTCATCATTATGTGCATCGCTAGCAGGTTCAGTAGGCTTAGGTGAGTCAAGCACATATTCCAGCTTCTCAACCCTGAGAACAATTCTCATGTTTTGAAGCCAATCAGCAAAATTAGGACCAGTCAACTTGTGAGCATCTAGTATACTCTGGAGTGATAGTGCAGAAGACATAACGAATATAGTAAATCTGTAAATGATGAACACATAACAACACTTAGCAAATATTCAATTTCATATCAAGACACTATATGAATCGGGTCTTTATTCATAAGTGGCTCCCACTAGTTTATCTAATTTATACAACCCCTAAGTGAAAATTAAGCATTCATAATGCTAGTGGGTATAGGGATCCTACATTCCATCACACAACCTCAGCTGTAGCAGAAACGTCATGTGATGTTCAATAGGCAGACAACTCTTGTCAATTACATCTTATATTATTCCCTAATAAAAATTTAGGCTCTTGAATAATTGAGTCACAGCTGTAGCACGACAAACTCAATATCCTAAGTCAAGTATAACCCAACATTTCGTATAATTGAATCAGTCTCCAACGGCCCACGACTGTAGCACGTAACGACCGTTAGATTCTAATTCAATGTACACATCTCTATGTAATAGACAAGTATTTCTTATTTCAAAATCAAAGCCCTCGGCTGTAGCACGAAACGAGAATGATTTAAAAATAAGAACCACTTTCTACCATGTTGGAAGGCTATGACCGACACAAGCCCGTTGTGTCATTGGCCAATTACTACTTGATATTATTTAATTTTAGAGGGATTATATTATATTACAATTATAATCATATTATAAAGAGATTCTTCCTTTTAAATTAAATATTTCAAATCAATAATCGATAATCAGATGATTCCCAGATCGGGGGGAGCATTGTCAAGAGGCGTCACTTAATACCCCTTTCTTACAGATATAAATCTGCTTTTGACAGAATCATCCTTTCTCTCAATATTGAAAATTCATATTTAATTGCGTGTTTCATAAACACAAGAATCTCATGATTGTATTCATAATATTATTGTTAAGGCAAGAAATGATTCCTATTCTAGATTTTCTAGAGTATGCCTTATATTGATTTAAGTTCACCTAAATATATCATCGCATGGTAAACATAGGCATATATCTCATATATAAAATTAAATAAACAAGTAAATGTAAAGTGCAATAAAGTAAATGTGTTTGGTTATGGCCCCATCCTATATGATCTTTATCAAGCTCATGATAAAGATCAAGGTCAATCTAATATGGTGATGGAAATAAATACAACTACTTATTACATAAGTCTTCTTCTTTGTTTAGACTTCTTGTATGCCTCGTCTTCTTCTTTGTATCACCTCCATTGGATAGCCTTCTTGAGTCTTCAATTACATTACATAGATTAAAAGTAAAACTAATCTAATGAACTTACAAGAATAACTCGAGTTACATTCGAGATTTATGATTACAAAGATTGACGACATGCAAGTCGTATTTAAACCCAAAACCAAAACCATTACACTAAGGTCCAAAGGCCATAACCATCCACCATGCTCATACAACACATAAAAGCATGTTAAAACACATAATCTGATCTTAACATATCATATTATCCATGATCTAATCATAAAAAAAAATATGACAAAAATCAGAAAAATTAGAATAAAATCAGAAAAACAAGAATCACTGTTTACGGGAAGTAAACGACGTCAAACGCCTTACAGACGAGTCGTTGATAGCAACAGCTATCAGTTTTGTTCAGACGCTCGTTTACCTATGGAATAGGGTATTCGTTTGCGTAAATCGGACACCAGACCCAGATTTCAGCAAATCTGCAGCAGCCAATTCAGAATCCGTATCTAATATGATTCTCATAATTAAAACAAACATAAATCATGTATATATCAGTATAGATATAGATTACATAATCATCTTATGATTATACAATTCACATGAATACCATATATTTAAAACCATACATATATAAGCATATTATATCAACATCAAATCATGGTGAATCACGTACATGCTCATATATCAAAAACAGTTAAACACATAAATGAATTAAAAGCTTTTCGTAAGTAGCTCTGATGCCATTGAAGGGTTTTTAGCACATAAACGCAACGAAAACGTAAATTTAAATCTTAAAAAAACCGAAGCCCTCCGCAGGATCCATGCAAAAAATAATATTTAATTCGTAGTTCAGTATGTTTACCTTAAGAAACTTTACGTTAATGGAAAGATGGTGGTCTTTAATAGCGATCCAAGAACGATGAACGGAAATGGCTGCTCCTCAAGTGTGAAGCACTCCACCGGTATCCACCAAGAGTACAATGTGATGGAGGAGGAAGAGGTTGAGAGAATTAGTTGCCTCCCTCTTGTTCTACTTTAGAATTAGGGTTAATTATTTGGGTTGAGGCAAATAGGGTTTATAATAGTATATTTATAGGCAAAATTTTCAGCTGAAATTTTTTCCATAAAATATTATTATTATTAACCCTTTAATTGATTATTCTTATTAACCAATTAACTAATAATTAAAATAACTTTTAATCATTAATCCTTTTTCTAAACACTTTAGAAAAATAATTCTCTTGATTTAATTTCCAAAATTAAATTCTTAATTAATAATATTAAGAATTAATTAAATCTCATTTAATCAATTATTAAATCTGCTAATTAATTATTTATTTCACAATTAAATAATTAGCAGCCATTATTAATTAATTCCTCCACCATTAAATCAATCTCTTTTATGGTGTGACCCTGTAGGTTCAATATTAAGCCGGTAGTAGAAATAAATAATAATAAAACTATTTTATCATTATTTATATAAATTCTCTAATTCATTAAATATGATTAATAAATTAATCATATTTATTCTACATCGTGAGGGATACTTCTCAGCATATCGCGACTATCCAGATAATACGAATTCGCCGCTTAGAATACCAAGAACCTATTCAGTGAGTAGTTACCGTACAATCAATTCCTTCTACCCTTCAATGTCACGATTAAATACAAGGCATGGAACTTGTGTCAAGCCTATCTTATTTAATCATTTGCTTTCCCATTCACTATGCTTAGTTCTATTTAATGTAAATTAGAAACTTCTTTCTAATTTCATTCACTCTGGCCAGAGATTCTTGAACTAGCATAAGTGGATCAACATTAAACATTCTCTTCCTTCACTGGAAGGGGTAGATCCTTTATTGATCATACGCTATCTTCGTGTACAAATTCCTATACCCAGTATAGCCCTTATAATTGTTTCTGGAGACTAAGAACTAAACCAAAACATAGTTCAGTGTACACAAGATGACTATGATGACCACAAGTCAAAGGATACTTGTACAACTATCACTATGTGAACAACTGCTGACACGTGACTGAACTCCATCAGTTGTTCAGCTGTGTGAGTCATGTTCAGTGAACTTATTCTATAATAAGCACCTACATACTAGCTATAGTGTCATCACACAAATGACTATGAGAACAGACATCCTTCATAATGAAGCAAGCATAGTATGTACCGATCTTTGCGGATTACTAATTACCAGTTAGTAATCCTACGACCAGGAAATATTTATGTTTAGAGTTATCATCTTTTAGGTCTCATTATTATGATCTCATCATAATCCATAAAAAGCTTTACTCTAAACTATGGTATATCTTATTTAAACACTTAAATAGATAAAGGCTGCAATAAAACCAAAACAAGTCTTTTATTAATATCAATGAAATCAAAACAGATTACATAAAATTTATTCCTAAATCATCATACATGATTGGACTTAGGAAACATCTCTTTCAAGCCTATCCACACCAGGGTAGTATAGAAGCGAGTGAAAAGGCGGGAACCTTTGGCACCAAGGGTGCTAATCCCGATTCAGGAAGAGAGTTTTGAATTACCAGAATAGGTTTACATTGGATAGTTATTGTGTGTGTTTGAATAAAATGAAACTAGTTTTTAAACATGTTTAGATAGTTGGTTTGTAATAAAGAGAGGTTTGTAAGATTTTGAAATTGAGAATGTAATAAATGTAGTGTTGTGTTCTTGTCTTCATACCTTAACCTTAAAGATCCTGAGTAGTAGTAAGAAGGGGTTAGCTGTATGTTTATATAGTCACTGTACAAATTTAATTAGGTTGGTAGTTGGCAAGTAACCCCCAGATGTAGACCCCGGATTTGGGGGGCGTTATAGTTTGGCATCAGAGCTATAGGTTTTGGTCCTTGAAATAAGATATGAATAGGATTTTTATGATCTTTATTAGATTATAGGTTAGGAATTTATAACTTCTGGGAATGGGAAGTTGACCTTTTCTTGTGTTATGATTATTTTATTAGATGAAGACTTCTTCAGATCGTAGGCGTAGAGAGTAGGTAGTAGTAGAGCCTCAGGCACCATAGATACCGACCAGGTAGAGTATTAGTTGGATTTGGAGCCACATTTACCAGTAGAGTATCATTATCCTTAGGTGATTGAGCCATATCCACAGCCGGTATATGATCCATTTCCTTTAGCATTATATACTCCTGTTCCCAAGATATTTTATATGCCACCAATGGAGTACATGGGAGAGTAGAAGGTAGACCAGCCCGTAGTTCCTATGGATCCAGCACCGGAGATTATTCAGCAGGATCTTGCTGAGGCTATAAGAGTACCTTCCAGGGGGTCAGTGGGAGAGATAGGAGAGCCCCGTACCATACCTTATCATGAAATTTCTAGTATGCGCGAGGATTAGTAATTTTGGAGGGCACAGTATAGAAAGATACTTGGTTTGATAGATCAGCGAGAGACCGATCCACTGGTAGCATTACATCCAAATTATTTCTTGAGGGAGAGACTCAGACATATATAACTAGGAACTTATTGGGAGTTGGTAGAGTTGAGACATGAGGGAACCCATACTTATGCAGAGTTTATCGAGCAGTTAGACTTGTTTAGTCGATTCTGGAGACGCTCTGTCAAGAGGTGGATCGAGTACCACTAGGTTTCTGAGACAGGGTTAGGTAGTCAGATATGGTTAAATGATATGTGATATATGTATAAAGAGGTAGGCATAGTAGTAGTAGTGAGATTAGGCGTGTCTATCTCATAGTTTTGGTTTGTATCCGGCAGTAGTATTTGGCAGACTTTTGTATAAAGCAATCACACTTGTCGCTGGTGTTGTTATATAGAATAAACCTTTTTCAACCTTTCTTCTTTTATTTATTTAAACTTCAATTCTAAAGCATTTACATTTTCTTAATTGTCATGTAGCCCTTTTCATATTTTATAAATTATGTTTGACTTGTGAAAGGACAAGCAAATTATTTAATAATGATGTTATGTGGAAAAAAACTATAAAAAAATATGTTTGATTTATTTAAATCTATTATTCCAATAAAAGTTAAATTGTTTCTTATTTATCATCAACTGCTTAATGGATTATTAAATGAGTTGCTTGTCTTATCACCAGAAAAATGGCACCTAAACGAAAGACTAGATCCGAGACTTTCAATAATGACCCTGAGGAACAAAACAACCACACCATGAACCAGATGCTTCATTTAATGCAATAGCAGATGGTTATGTTGCAACAACAGATGCAACAACAACAACAACAATAACAAAAAATTCCAACAACAGATGTTGTAACATCCACCTCAAAATGTACCACAAGTACCACCATCAGTCGTGCCTATTATAACCTTCAAGCAATTTGAGTCAGTGAAACCACCAGAATTTGAAGATTCTACAGTTCCTACCAAAGCCAGGACATGGCCGAAAGAGACTGAGAAAACATTTGCGCTAGTAAAGGTCGAGGCAAATCTGAAAACCGAATTTGCCAGTTATATCCTGAAAGGAGAAGCTAACTATTGGTGGGAGTCGAAGAAAGTTTTAGAGGGTATTGACATTGTGACGTGTGATAGATTTACTGAGTTATTCTTGGAAAAGTATTTTCCCCTTACATTAAGAATCAAATGGAAATAAAGTTCATGGAATTTAAGCAAGGGAACATGCCAGTAGCTGAGTATGAAGCCAAGTTTACCGAATTGTCAAGGTTTGTGCCAGAGCAAATAGATACAGAGGAGAAGCAAGTGAAGAGATTTCAACAGGGGTTGAAGTCATGGATTCGCGGAGGAGTAGCAGTTTTTGAGTTGATAACTTATACGATCGTCGTTCAGAAGGCCATAATAATCGAGGGAGAGAGTGAGATGTCCCAAAGGGATAGGGGACAAGGGAATTTTCATAGTTGATTCAACAAGAATACGGGATTCCAGTCCTAGCAAAATATGAACTTTAGAAGGTCAGACCAGGGAAATCAAAGAGCAGGTAACCGTTTCCAAGTTCCGAATCAACAAAGGATAACAAGACCACCATTGTCAGACTGTAAGATATGTGGTCGAAAACATACATGTGTTTGAAATAAGCCGAATGTTAGTTGTTTTAGATGCAAGCAGAAGGGACAGTATTCCAACGAATGTCCAACAAGGAAGAGAGATGTTACGTGTTTTCAATATGGAAGGAAAGGACATATTTCCAAATATTGTAAACGACCGGCTATGGAAGCAAATGTTTCGAGGATTATGGCACCACCGCCACCTCCACAACAGAATCAGTCTAAGGCAAGGACTTTCAAAATCACAATGAAAGAGGCACTATAAAATCCAAGCATAGTTGCAGGTACACTTTCCGTGAACTCCGTAAATGCAAAAAGATTAATTGATTCTGGAGCTACAAGATCTTTTATTTCTGAAGAATTTGTTGATAAGTTATGTTATGAAGTTCAATGGTTGGGTGAGATGTTAATTATAAAGTTAGCTAATGATGACCAAGTCCTCGTGGATCGGGTGTGTCCAGCATATGACATCGAAATTGCAGGACATCACTTCTCCGCTGAATTGAAACCTTTCAATTTAGGAGAATTTGATGGTATATTAGGAATGAATTGGTTAGCCGGTCATAATGACCAAATTGACTGTGCGAATAATAAAGTGATTCTACAAACTAGCGGATGACGTGTTGTGCAAGACATGCCTGTGCTATAGCAAGACGAAGTCAAATTGATAACCCTAAGTAATTTATATGGTAATCTATGTTTGCATTGTGTATTGTAACACTTAAGTCTGTAAAAATATAAATAGACTAGACTGGAGTATTCTTCTGTAAGCAGTCTCAAGCCTAAGAATAAGCTCTAGAAGAAGATCATGAAGATTATGCCTCAGAGAAAGTATGAAGAAGCTTGGAGTTGAATAAATTTGTTTTGTGAAAGATATTCTAAGTCAAGAAGTCTACAAGTCACATATTTTGTGTTATAGAGAAGTCATTCGAGAACTCCAGAATGACGTATCGAGAAGTCAAGAAAAGATACTGGAGAACTCATAGATATCGACAAGCTAAATTGAAGACATGAAGAATGGAGATATCGACAAGTCATTTCTTCACTAGAGAACTCTGAGTTATCGACAAGTCAAAATATCACTAGAGAACTCACAGATATCGATAAGCCAAAGTGAAGACATGAAGATGAGAGATCTCGACAAGTCAAATTCTCTTATAGAGAACTCAGAGACTTCGATAAGTCAAAACAGCTATAGAGTGTGAGAGATCTCGATAAGCCAATATACTTATCGAGATGTCAAGTTCTCTATATACGAAACTGGAGATCTCGAGGTAAAACTTAAAGTACAAAAGGAAGACCAATTAAATATCAAAGATTATTAATCAACAAACAATCCAATCAGTTGGATTGACAAGTCTACAAAACGCAGCTTGAAGAGTACACGATTAAAGGTCAAGATTAACTGGAAAAGTAAAGTCACAGACATGCAAGATTAGCAAAGATATACTAAGCCAGAAATAGAAAGATTTATTTATTCAAAAGTAGGGTTTAGTACATGCTAATACATATTGTGTAATAACCAGTGTTTACTGTTCTATAAAGTAAACACTGGATGCTTTGTTTTAAAAGTAATAATTTAGATCAAAAATCTTGTATTCTCTCAAGGAAGAAGCTAAGATCTTTATCAACAAAGAGCCTAAAATTTTTGTAGCAAGACATTCTTAATTTTAAAATAATATTAAGTGAGTTTTGAAAGATCTATGTTCACTGTTCTTATCTGTTAAAATTCAGCACTAACACATTTCACTACAAGGTTTTAATTTACTTTGTTCATCACCATAAACACTTCAAGAAAAGTAGAAAAACACTGAAAACACATTTACCCCCTCCTGTGTGTGATTCATTACTTAACAAGTGGTATCAGAGCAAAATCTGAAAGTAAACAGATTCAAGATCTTGGAAGAATGAATACACAGAAAATCAGTAGCATTAAAATCCCTAATTTTGATAAGGCTAACTACACTCTGTGGAAAATGAAAATGTTGTTATTTATCAGGATGGCCAATTTTATTATACATTCATATCCTCAAGAATGGGCCTTTCACTCCTATGGTAAGAGTTTAGGAATCTACAGATGGAGACATGGTCATTCCAGCTCATTGTGCTCCTAAAGATCCTTCAAAATACACTGAGCCTGAGAAAGAAAATGTCTCCCTAGCTAGTGGCTTACAGCTGATCTTGATAAAGTCACTTGGCAATGTAATGTATAATTGTGGCGCCCTACAAACCCGGGTCAGAAGTTTGGGGTCCACAACACAACCACAATATATCAACATGTATAAGAAATATTATTTATAATGACCCTGCTTCACAAAACCATGGATCGCAACAGGTTAAAGTATGAAAAAAAGCCACAACCTTAATTATTACATCGTACCAAATCCTAACTAATTTAACTTACAATTGATAATAAAATCATTTTTACAATCTGACTATCGCTATACCACATGAAGCTTCTGCTAGCTTGATTCAACTCAACTGGAACCTTAGCCCGCACTTTGGACGGAGGAACTTCACTATCATCCATATTCTTTTCGACTGAAAAAAAATATATAAAAGAATCGCAAGGGTGAGCTAACTAGCTCAGCAAGTCATAATAGTGATAATTAAGGTTAAACAATGATCAAATGAGATGATTCAAAGGAATCAAGTTTCTTTTTAACTAATCATTAGAATTGGATATTCATTTTAAGTTTTAAAACCAAGGTTAGGCTGTTGATCAGTCACGCACTAACCCCGAGTAAAGCACACAGCACTGCTCTAATTACTGGATCCAAGGCGCAAATTGGCCTAACTTGACCATTGGTATGGTCTGACCACGAATCTGGTCCACATATATAAAAACTATCCAATCCTAAAGCAGTTCAATATGATAAACGATATAATTCAATAAAACAAGATCATAATTAATAATGATTAAACATTTGATAAAACGTAAGGGAACTCATGGATATCACAAGGGTATATCAGGGTATGTAAAAGAAACGGTTTTCAATCTGTAAAAGAATCAGGTATTAAACAAATAGTGATTTTTCGAGGTATAGTTCTTTGATGTTATAAAGAATGGTTGGAGTATAAAAGTTTCTGTGTTTTCAAACCATTTTCTTCTGGTGTTTGGTAGTTAAACATTTGGGAAATAGTATCATATTTGTGTGGTTTGGTGTCTGAGGATCAATAAAGGATGGTTTACAAAGAACAAGGCTTACAGCTCAAGATCAAGAAAATCAGGGATTCAAGGGTAAATAGTTTAATGCACTTGCAATGTAAACAAGAGTTATTTTGAATAATAGCGACATGTTATGAAACAGTTCGAAAACATTGGTAATATATCTTGAAGAAAAGTTCAAAAATACTTGCCTTACAAGGCTTTACAACTATTACTGATCAACTCTGAGCCGACTCTGCTGCTCAGGTTCTAACGTCCAACCACTAGCTTCCATTGGATTCGACTCCGACACTCAGGTCTTTCTGTTGAAACTCTATTGAGCTCGACAACTGACCACTATGTTATCTTTAGTCCATCGTCCACTTTCAGCTTCCCGACTATAACCTACAGGGTCGAAATACCCTATATTAGACGTCTAGGTATGCTTGACATATCCTCGATACTAATTCTTACCCAACGATATTCAAACTCGACTCGTAATTATATGGATTATTATAATATAACAACACACCCAACAGTCAGGGTTTACATTCTCGAGAAATTGGTTTGGTATTCGTTTTCCGAAAATACGTATATTTGTAATTTTACAAAAATCAGGGTTATGGATTTTAGAAAATTATTTCATCACATCGTGCAATCAAGTTTCATATTGAACACATATATATATTTATATAACCATTCGACGTCCCGATAATCGTTGGATATGCTCCCGTATTTCTGTAGGTAAATTTCCTGGAATTCGGGCAGCATTTCCTTTGTTTATCGGACTACCCATCGAAACATCAATCGACGTCAATTCTATAACAACAATCCAATTCACAACAATCACAATCCTAACTATCACTTCAACCCAACAATCAATCCAATCACAATTCGTCGACTAAATTACGTATTCGATTTTACTGTAAAAAAATCAAATTCTCATTTCAAAAATAAATCCACGAATTAATTAATTCATTTTAAAATATTAGGACTCAGAATTATATCATCATCGTCCACCCTCAGCTCACCGATGTTCATCGCTGACGGCGGCGGAATCAGTCAGTGCCCGAATAATTCAGGTGTCCAGGCCGATTCCACCGATTATTCAATAATTTTGCACCGAATAATTATTTAATTTCACGAAGCCAATCAATAATTTCCTGCAGAAAACTAACAATTTAAATAATTAAATAAATTCCTACACAGGCCCGTGTGTTACACACACAACACGCGCACAGCAACACCACACCAGTAAAACAAAACACGGCCGAAAAATAATAGAGATCGGAAACCAAAGAAGCAAGACGGAGACAACAATAATCTCACAGAACCCGACATATACACACGCTTAACCACACACACACTTACGCACCCACACAACCATGCCCACCGGAGATGAAGCAGCAAGGGGAAGAACAAAGCGGCGGAATCGCCGGAAAAGAATTAGAGCAACAACGGCAAAATGCCGAAAAACAGGGGAGACAGGAAGGGACAATAAGAGAGAGACACGGAGTTAAAGGAGAGACTCGTAGAAATACAGCAACGAGAGAGAGCTGTGTGATTTTTTTGTGAAGAAAAGAAACTGCGCGAAAGAGATGAACGGGGGGTTTCATTCCTCTCTCTTTCTTTTTTTTTGTACAAATTTGCTGTCCACACACCTACACAACACGTGTACTATAAATTGTAAAAAAACATGACACGTGTCAAATAAATAAATACGTGTCCCGAATTTGACTACAACCCGCAATTACGAATTTTAATGGTTATCGTGCGATAAATAAAAACCCGAAAATTACCAAACAAGTTTTAAAATATTGAAAATATCCCGAAGTTAATAAAATAAAATTTTTATAATTTTTAAATCACTTTCGAAACGCAACTCGTACCCGTATTTCGAAATTAACGATCCGAACTGTATTTTAAACAAATTCAGAAAATTATCAAAACAGTCTTAAAATGTTACAAATATCCCGAATTAAATAAATATATTAGTTTCGAAATTTTAAAAACACTTCCGAGGTGCGCTTTATACTCGCTTTTTAATAAATAACGAAATGACGCGCGCGCGAAACGACTCCTTAAAATTCCCAAAATAATTTTAAAATTCTCAGAATATTCCAAACTCAAATAAATATGAGTTTCGTATTTTTTGAAGGAATTTAGAATTAAATATGGATTTTACCATTAAACAAACTCAGAAAATCATTTAAGGATAAATAATTAATGAAATATTGATTTCTCAATTTTATAGAAACCTAAAAATAATTATTGTAATTATAACATCATAAAAAAATTTTAGAAATATTCCCAATATTTATGCAAATAAATTTGCATTAAATCCACTTTTGAAAGTGAAAACAATTCAATACGATTCCAAAATTAATCGCGCGGACAACCCGGTACACTATAAATCACATATGGATAATAATCAAACAACACATAGCGGTCAAAACCAACACACATATCTTATTTATTTAATAATTTCTATAATTGCACAATTAAATAATTAAAAAGAATACACGAGTCGTTATAATAATAACATTGTCAACTGTGACACTTCTAAGCAGATCTGGGAGAAGATAGAGATACTTTATGAAGGAGTAGAGGAAGTTAGGTCAAATCAAAGAAGGATACTAATTTCACATTATGAGGGTTTCATGGCTAAGCCAAAGAAAAGAATTACTGATGTGTTTGAAAGGTTTAACAAGTTGATTAATGACTTGCAGCTACATGATAAATATTATGAAGCTAAAGAAGTGAACCTGAAGTTTTTGCTCATACTCCCTGACCATTTGGAACAGAAAATTTTAGCAATCAGAGAAGGGAGAGACTTGAGCAGATTGACTTTGGAAGTTCTATATGGAATTTTAAAAACATATGAATTGGAAATGATTCAAAGGACATCATTAAGAGCCGGTCAAGGGCATGTTGTGGATGGTTCAAGTGTTCTTATTGTTGATGAAATCCAGATCTCTAATGATGAGCCAAGATTCTAGACTCCAACTGTTTCAACAAGTGAGCAAAGAAATAATGATTCATAGGAACAAGTCATACTGGAATTGGAAGAAGATGAGTTCTACACCCGGATGAACTTGATGAGCTAGATCATTCAATGGACTATCTGGCAAAAAAATTCTCTAAAATAAGAGTAAAGAAGCCAAGATTCTTCAAGGGAAAAGGACAATCATTCAACAAAGATAGCAGCTGGAGAGGAAAAGGGAAGTACACACCTGATAGCAAAAATGGCTACAAAACTGGATCTGTTGACATATCAAAGATAACATACTAAAACTATGATGAGCTAGGCCATTTTGGTATAGAATGCAGGAAACCCAGGAAATTATGCATTTATGGCCTTGGAGCAAGGAGAGTCATCCTCGTCAGAAACACAAGTACCAACTCTTACCACCATTGATTTAAATGGGATTCAATATAAAGAAACTGTTGAAAAGATTAGCACAAAAATGTTTCACATTCATACAAGTATGGTTGCTGCTAATGAAGAGGTTAATAGACTGACAAAGATAAATGATAAGCTTGAAAATGAGAAATAAGAAACTGAGTTATAGCTGGTAGAGCTTCAAGCTGTGAAACAAGAAAATACATATCTGAAGAAGAAGCTTAAGTGTGCAAATGAGATTGAAGCAGTGTTAAGGAGAAGCTAGAAAAGAATGAAGTCAAGTTAAAATCTTTCACGAATGCATTTGAGTTGGTTGGACAATACCATGAGAAGAACAAACCATGTGATAATACTGCTATTGGTCTTGATTATGATGCCTTGAACAACAAGAAGAAAGCTGTAGGTGAAAAAGGAAAAGCAAATGAAAATGAAGATGTTCCAGCTATGCTAAAAAAGGTTCGTTCACCTATATTTAAATTATGTGAAGTAGATTTCAGTGAAGAAGAGTTGATCATAAAGCAAGAAATTGCCGATGAAGACACTGAGAAGAAGAATGTATAAATAACTCCAAATTTCAAAGCTGAAAAGAAGCCCATGGTAAACCAAGATTCCAAGACACCTGTCAAGGAAATGAAAACTGAATATGCAAGAAAGTAAAAGAAAAATAAAAATGGAAAGATTCGGATAAACAAAAGCAACAATTTTGCTTATGTTGCAGACGCTCCAAGAAAATAATGTCAAAGATGTGGCTCTGTGAATCATCTAACTCACCTTTATAAAAAGGCTGTTAGCAAGCGAGTAGGAGCATGCAAGTACAATGAAGCAAATGCTAATGATCCTTACTCATTCTCTGACAAGTTTGATTGCATTCCTTGCAATTTGGAACTGATGAAAAGTTGTCACAAACTGAGAGTAGACCTCAAATAAGTAAAAATTGAGTCTACATCAAAAAGGGAAAATGCACAACAACCAATGAACTCTATTTTATCTGAAATAATTCATTGTGATTCTGCTCACTCTGTTAACAAGAAGAAAGTACCCTACACTGCTTGGGTTCCTAAACACACTTAAACTCATTGTGTGTAGGGAAAACAAAAGAAAGTCATATGGATTATAGACAGTGGATGCTCAAGACATATAACAGGTGATATGGCCCTGCTATCACAGTTTAAGGAGAAGGCTGGCCCATTGGTGACCTTTGGAGACAACAACAAAGGCTTCATAATGGGATATGGCAAATTGATTTCTGTAAATGTTGTCATTGATAGCACTAGTAGCTGGTCTTGAAGTGAATCTTCTCAGTGTCAGCCAATTTGCAGACAAAGGTTTTAAAGTTTTATTCAACAAAGAAGAATGCACTTTTATCAGCAAGAAAACTGGTGAAGTTGCTCTGGAAGGAGCAAGGAAAGGAAGCTTATTTGTTGCAGACTTGGATTCAGCAAATAAGGATGGAATTTGTTGCTTTTATACCAAGGCATCTATAGAGCAAAGCAAATTATGACATAAGAAGCTGTCTCATTTAAATTTCAAAGCAATCAATAATCTAGTTAAAAAGGAGTTGGTGAGAGACATGCCTAATTTGGAATTTTCTCATAATGAAGTATGTCATGCCTATCAAAAAGGAAAAATGAAAAGATCAAGTCACAAGAGTAAAACTGTGAATTCTATAAGTGTACCTTTGCAACTTATTCACATGGACTTATTTGGACCAGTCAATTTAAAGAAAAAGATATGCACTTGTGATGGTGGATGACTACTCAAAGTACACATGGGTAGAATTTATGTATTCTAAAGATGAGACTCCACACATCATAATTGAGCACATCAAGAAGATTGAGAACCAGGCTGAAGATCAGAATTGTGTGAAAAGATTGAGGAGTGATAATGGAACAGAATTTAGGAATGCAACCTTAACTGAATCCTGCAAAGACAAAGGCATTATACAAGAATTCTCAGCAGCTAGGACACCTCAACAAAATAGTGTAGTTGAGATAAAGAACAGATCATTGGTGGAGGTTGCTAGAACAATACTGCAAGATGCAAAGTTGCCTACTAGTTTTTGGGAAGAAACTGTGAACACTGCATGCTATACTCAAAACAGATATCTCATTAACAAAAATCATGGAAAATCACCCTACTCAGTCTTATCCAAGAGAAAGCCTAATGTGAAGTATCTTCATGTGTTTGGAAGCAAGTGTTATGTGTTAAAGGAAAACTCTGAATATGTGGAAAAATTTGACTCTAAAGTTTTTGAAGCAATTTTTCTAGGATATTTGTGGCGCCCTCCAAACCCGGGTCAGAAGTTTGGGGTCCACACACATACCTTGTTTATAACCTGCTTATAACAATAATAAAGATAATAATAATATACAATGACCCTACTTATCAACTACCACGGACCGCAACAGGTTAAAGTATGCACACAAGCCTCACATACACACTTATATTACAAACGTCCATATCCCAACTATTCAAACTTACAACTGAATAATAAACATCATTACAAACTTTGCAAACTTAAACTATCTCAAAAGCTGTCAGCTAGCTTAACTGGATCAACCTGGACCCCTAGCTCTCGCACTGGATTGGGGATCCTCGCTACCAACAGGTTCCTTCTTAACTAGAAAAGAACATAAACAACATCGCACAAATGAGCTAACTAGCTCAGCAAGTCACATTGACAATACTGAGAATAAAATGATCGAGTGAAATGAGTTACGGTATCAAGAGAACAGTTAATAAGGATATACAATTGGATATTATATTTTTATTTTAAAAACGAAGGTTAGGGTGCTGATCAGTCACACACTAACCCCGAGCAAGGCACACAGCTCTACTCTAATTACTGGATCTAAGGCACACATTGGCCTAAGTTGACCATGAATCTGGTCTGACCACGAATATGGTCCACATTTTTTGTTAGTCCTTTAACAATATAGCAAGAATTACAGAAAGGGGGTTGAATGGAATTCTTGAACCTTTTTCTTAAAATAAAAATGTTCAAACTTGAATATATATATATAAGTGTATTGATTAGCACAATGCGGAATAAAAACTTAAGTGAACCAAAACATGAGTAATTAAAAACAAGAGTTTTTAAAAACTTTCTGGTGGATTTAAACAATTCCACCAGAGATATATATTATATCGAGAGAACTCTGTGTGCAAGAATGCTCACAGCTGCTTACAAATATGAACTACTGAGAATACAGAGAAATGCTAATAATTTTGCTTACAAATATTTCTCACATTTTATATCTCTGTTCTTGTTTTCTATTTGCTACTTCTTGGTTTATATATTACCACGATTATAAAGTCAAAAGACAGGATCATTATAAAAACTATCGCGTCTAATGCTTTGCTACTTTGTTCTCTATTACCCAGTTAATAGGCTTCCTCATTCCATTTGCATACACTTCGACGCATGTGACCAGTTGTCACTGTCAACTAATATTTGAATTCTTTATCCGTCGAGTACATGATCATCCGTCGACTTTATGATCATCCGTTGATGGCTTCATTGATCATCCGTTGAATGCTATATTAAACATCCGTTGATAGGTATTTGATCATCCGTCGATGGCTTTGTTAATCATCCGTCGGTAGCTATTTTGGCACTTGACTTCAATTCATTTATACAGAATTACAAGACATCATCTATGTACAATTAATCAACCTATTCTGCATATCTAGTTAAAGTCAATATGACTTATATGCTACTACAGAATCTATACAAAGGTGTATGCAGAAATGAGCTAGAGACTTATTATTACATAAGCTTCTCACTCGATGGATAATAAGTCATCATCCGTCGGGACTATAATGAGTTATCCGTCGGGACTATAATTTTTATCCGTCGAGTGCTACATTATTTCACTAAGTAAAATTTACTTAGGTGTTTTGTTCATGAAATCATCAAGTACACAACATATGCACAACAATCTCCCCCAATTTATGTCTACTAGAATTGTAGCCATAAATTAAGAGATACTTGATGATAACAAAACACCCTAAATATACAGCTTTAAAGAAAAGTAGATAATACTGAAAAGTGCTTCAAATAACAAAATGTACAAAGTTTAGCTCACAGTCATTTTCAAGATGCTCCCCTAGCCTGAGCAGATTTTTCTAGTTTCTTGAAAGTCTGGATCTTCTTCCAAGCTTTCTGTTATTTTCATCAATCTGATTTTGGAGCTGCCTGTGGAATTCCAATTCATCAGATTCTGAGAGATTTAGCTTTCCTTGAATTTCCAAGAGAGTCTCATTGCTGGAGATGCTCAATTGGTCTTCTAATCTAAAGAATCTTCTCACACCTTTGTCATCTATGAACTCCATCAGCCAGTAGGGCCTTAGATGTACTCTTCTCCCTATGTATGGGATGATTAGAGTCTTTGGGAGTGCATCTTTTGCTCTAAGACTCCTTAGTTCTTCAATCTTCTTCAATACTAGTCTTCTTGCAGTGATATTGAACCCAAAGTTCTTCTTGAAGGATGAATAAACTTTAATCAGTACAGCTTGGCTCTCTTGAAGAATCCTATGAAGTGGCCACTAAATCTTCTTTCCTCCTTTGTACTTGAACACTAACCTTTCAGGTAGGTTTCTGATGCATCAATTCCTCTCACCTCATCTAGTTCATCCAGATAGAGGTTTAGATCAGAAAATTCTTTGATGTCACACCAGTACAGGTAGTCTCCCTTATTGTCTTTGGGCTGAGTTTTAACTACAAACTTGGATTTGAGAGGTGACAACTTCACTTTCTTGACTGCTCTTGACTTTGTCCTTTTTGGCTTGCTAAGGATTGGTAGATTGAAGTCTGGAATTGGTATGTTATCCCAATCTATTGGCTCATCCTTGGGCACAATAAGTTCACCATGAATATTCCTGTAGGGATCCACCACCTTTATGTCTTCAAATACCACAGAAGGCTTTGTTGCTTGAATTGTAATTGATGTGGATTTCTTAGGAAATTGATTTTCCAATTCCTTGTCAACAATATCCAGTTTCCTTTTAGTTCTTTTAGCCAATTCTTTCTTTCTTGGATATTTCTTCTGTTCTTCAACTTGCTTCCTTGATTCAGTAGCTTCAGAAGGTTGAGAGGGAATTTGTTGTGATGTGTTTACAGCATGTAGCTTGGCCAAGATAGCAATCTGGTCTCTCTTTTGTTTAGCCTTTTTAGCATCTAGAGCAGCCTGCTTCTTTTCCTGCTTCAATCTAGCTTTTTCATCTCACTTTGCTTGAGCAAATTGAGGGTGTCCAGCTACCACATAAATTTCTTTCCCATTTCTGACAATTTTAGCAATCCTTCTTTTAGAAACTGAATCAGCTGGATCTTTATAGAAGATAATTGATCTTGATAGAAGCTTCTTTTCATCAGGCTTGGGTGTCTGATACACAGTGTCCAAGGGGTTCTTCAAAGATGATTTTGAGTAGTTTTCCCTTAGTTTAAGAATCATTTCAGCCTTTGGAGACTTGATACAGGAAGATTGTCCTCTTTCCAGATAATTCATGCTCATCTCATGCACACTGATTTGCATGACTTGAGAGTGATGGATGGATGACTTAACTGGCTCCTTGACAAGTTCAAACGTTTTCTGTATTTCCTCATCAATCTTCTTCCAGTTGAACAAACTGAACTTTTCCTTCTCAGCAACTTTCAAGTTAGCTGCTGCTGCTTGAATCAGATCTATACCATCTGCAACTGGTGGCTTTGAGACAGTAATTGAAGGCACAATTACTTTACTGATTTCTATATGAAGTTTCTCCCCCTCACTTGGTCCTTTCTCCCCCTTTTTGTTATCATCAAGTTGAGGAGTCAAGCCTTGTGCTTTAGCCAGTTGCATTAGAAGACTGGTCTGAGACTGTTGATTTTGAAGAATGTTGACCACAAAGTTTTCAATAACTTGAACTCTGTCCTCCAATTTGGCCATCTTCTTTTCAGCATCTGATTATCTTCTCAGTCTTAGGAGCAGATCCTGCATGGTACCATAGGGCATTATTGAATCCAGCTTCTCAGAATTGTAGGTCTTCAAGTCAGCTATATCCTTTTTGAGTTCATCCACACTCAGATTCTGTCTTAATTGTTGTAGCTTCATGAGATGTAGAGAATCTAGGTGGGCTTGAAGAATAGCCTTGGTACTAGCATTTGAGGTGTTCTGATTGGCCTTTTGGATAGACATGATTTGTTTGACTAAGGATACATTGAATTGTCCTGGTGTAAACTCCTTTGTCAATGCCCATTCAGGTAGATCTGGAATAGAACTGGGGCCTTCATCTCCCCCTAAGTTCATGCTTCCATCAAATGAAAGAGTCATCATTATTAGAATTTACTCCAAATTCTTTAGATGGCTCAGCAGCTGTAGAAGGCATTAAATTAACAACATCTTTATCCCTTTGTAGAGATTCTGAAGTATGTACTAGATTTAAAGTCTTCTCTGCCTCCTCATTGCCCTGAGCGGCAAACAGTTGATAGGCTGACACAGGATGAGTAAAAGTGTCAACATCCAAGGAAATGTTATCAATTACAGCTTTTTAATGTTGTTGAAATTGTCTCTCTTTTTCTGCATCATCCACAATAATTGACTCATGAGCAATGGACGGATCCACCCTTATACCCTCTGTACCTGCTTTTCTCTCATGTTCTCTCTTTTGTTGCATCAGGGTCTCACCCTGGCTTCCCAACCTCACACCCTCACAATCACCTATTAAGGTGGGACTCCTCTCACTCCCTTTTGCCAATCCTGAAGAAATGGATTGCAGATTTTCACTCATTTCCTCTCCTTTTGCCTGGGAGCAACCCAGCCTCTCACTCAAGACACTCTGCTCTCTCAATCCTAAGAGTGACTGTACAACCACTAAATCTTCTGCACTTGAAATAATTGAAGTTTGAAGTTATGCAGAGATACTCGACGGATGAGTGATATCCATCGAGTGAGTGGTTTTGCTATCCGACGGATAACTGCTGTTAGGCTTATCCATCGGGATACAATCACTACTCGACGGATGAGAAATATCCGTCGAGAGAGTAGAAATGAATGAGGTGGGAAGAGAAACTATTGTTGACTCTGTGCTGATTGAAGAAATTTTAGGCACAGATGACACAACAGTTTCTGAAAGAATTGGCAAGTGAGCCAGCCAATCATCTAAGAGATGATGCTCACTTGTACTTGATTTTGGCTTCCCCAGCAGAGTTAAAGAAGGGGAATCAGGAATTGATGTGTTTATCATATCCATATCCAGAGAATTTGTTGGTGAGTATGGTGTTTGAGGTGCTTCTATAACTAGAGATTTTGGTTGTGACTCCATATTTATTGGAGCCACATCAAACAAAACTTGAGAAGGTGCAGTGACTGTGTCTTTAGCACCAGTTTACACTATGTGTGTATCCTGTGCATCCCCAGAGGTTTTAGATTTCTTCTTTCTTGTATAAGTTTGGGGTGAGCTTGTGTCCCTAACCCTCTTGGCCTGTGCTCTTGGTTGAGAGCTTTGTTCAATAACTACATCCTTTTGGGAGGATGCAGCTAGAAGTGAGCTTTTATCCTTTTTAAGCACTGCAGTTTGTTGGGAAACTGCAGTATGGCTAGGCTGGGATTCACTCAACTCTCCAACCTTATTCTTGGGGTTTCTTTGATGTTCACCCCTTCCATCACCTGACTTTCCCTCCTTCACACTCCCCTCCTTGGCCTTTGTGGATTTTTCAGCTGGCATCTTTTGAGAGATACCAGAGGGGGTTTTCTTTGATTTAGATTTGGAAATAGTAGTAGGTTTGGCAGCTTTGGTAGGCAACTGTTTGGTCATTGGCATAGTTGCCATAGCTACTCCTGAACTCAAAGAAATTATGGAGGTTGGAATAGTTGTAGGGATGGATGAACTTACCTCACTTACCTAAGGTGCCTACATTACAGGAAAGTAGAACATTGGAACATCCTTGTGATGATTGGCCCTGTTCAAATCTGCAATGAGCCTTCTCTCTTGAACCCAACAATCCAGTTTGTTGTTAGGGTTCTCAAGCACAATCTCTTCACAGAGGTGGTTAGCCAATAACATAAGAAATCTAGCATAATACACATTCTTACCTCTTTTAGCTAACTCACCTAATTTAAAACCTAACTCAAACAAGACAAGGTCACTAAAATTATAAAATTTATCTGTAACTAGCATATATAGCATGTTAAGCATGGAAATATTCACTGAATCAAAATTACTGATCTTTCCTGAGAAAACCTTTGTAAATACATCACACAAGAAACTCCACTCCTTCCTAAGACCCATTCTTCTAATATCACTCAGTTTAGAAGTAGGAAGTGCATAGTGCATAGAATTAAGCATATTTATAATATCAGTGTCATTGTGTGGTGAAGTCACATTGTTATCAGGAATGTTGAAACATGCTTTTATCACATCACTATTGATACATAATTCTTTACCTTTGATGGTTAGAGTGATGGTCTTGTTAGTATAGTTGTAGGTAGTAGTGGCCCACATCTCTTCAACAACTTCACAGAAGATTGTGGGTGATTCCAGCATGGCATAATTCAGCTTGCAATTCTTCACAAAGTCCATCATCTTGTGATAGTCATCCGATTGCTGAATACCCTTGTTAACTAATGCAGTGAAATTGTTCTTCTCATAAATGAACCCAGTTTGAGACATAATCTTTACAACAGGTGCCATTGTTAGAGAATAAAAGCTTGAAGAGAAGAAGAGTAAGTGCTTGAGAGAGAATGAAATTAGAGCAGTTGAATTTGAGAATGATAAAAGAAAATAATTGCAATGAAATAAGCTTTTATACTATCTCAAAAATAACTGGAAAAAAATAATAAAGTAAAATAGAGTAACCAATAGAAATTGTCTAAAATAGCCGTTTAAAAATAAACTGTAAAAATTCCACCCATTATCCGTCGTGTAATGCTTACAAACTGTAAGTATACTCGATGGATAATGTACAGGGAATTAACGGATAAGATTAAGATAATTCGACGGATGAGGATAAAGAGTTATCCGTCGAGACATAAAATATTCCAGAAAAGTAATTGATTTTTATTAGCAAATTGTATGTCGACGGATGACCAAACTCAATGGATAAGAGTCATCCGTCGGGATGTAAATTTTGACTTAGCCAAAATTTCATCCAAGACTGGAAAATCAGTTAAATTTCTGGCTGCATAACAACTTGCAAAATAATTCAGATAGATTTAAGAGTAATTAAGCATACCTAACTCACTTACCAATGTTGAAAAGGTGGATTCATCCAGTGGCTTGGTAAAGATATCTGCAAGTTGCTTCTCACTTGGAACAAAATGTAGCTCCACAGTACCATTCATTACATGTTCCCTTATGAAATGGTACTTGATATCTATGTGCTTTGTCCTTGAATGTTGTACCGGATTTTCAGTGATGAAAATTGCACTTGTGTTATCACAGAAAATAGGAATCCCCTCAACTTGCAAACCATAGTCTAGCAATTGATTTATCATCCATAAAATATGTGCA
This sequence comes from Apium graveolens, assembly GCF_009905375.1. Taxonomy (NCBI): domain Eukaryota; kingdom Viridiplantae; phylum Streptophyta; class Magnoliopsida; order Apiales; family Apiaceae; genus Apium; species Apium graveolens. The sequence goes on from NC_133653.1 coordinate 124,757,784, forward strand.
CAGCAGCTGCCAGCAGCAATATATTCAGCTCCAGTTGTGGAAGTAGAAACTGAGTTCTGCTTTTTACTGAACCAGGACACAAGCTTATTTCCTAGAAATTGACAGGTTCCTGTAGTACTCTTTTTATCAATTCTATAACCTGCATAATCTGCATCTGAATAACCAGTTAGATCAAAACTAGAATCTCTAGGGTACCAAATACCAAGGTTTGGTGTTCCCTTGAGATACCTGAAAATTCTCTTAATAGCTATTAAGTGAGATTCTCTAGGATCAGCCTGAAATCTAGCACATAAATATGTAGCAAACATTATATATGGCCTACTAGCTGTTAAGTACAAAAATGAGCCAACCATGCCTCTATAACTTGAAATATCCATAGACTTTTCAATAGTGTTTAATTCAAGCTTAGTTGCTGTGGCCATAGGAGTTTTTGCAGATGTGCAATCCATTAGATCAAACTTCCTTAAAAGATCAAAAATGTATTTAGTTTGACTAATGAATATTCCATCACTAACTTGCTTAACTTGTAAACCAAGAAAGTAAGTTAGTTCTCCCATCATACTCATTTCATACTTACTTTGCATCAATTTGGCAAACTTTTTGCAAAGTTTCTCATCTGTAGAGCCAAAGATAATATCATCTACATAAATTTGAATAAGCATACTAGAGCCATTAACATTCCTGAAAAATAAAGTTCTATCTACAGTACCTCTTGTGAAGTGATTTTCTAAAAGGAACTTTGATAAAGTGTCATACCAGGCTCTAGGTGCTTGCTTCAGTCCATCAAGTGTTTTCAAAAGATAATAGACATGTTCTGGAAAATTTGGATCTTCAAAACCAGGAGGTTGACTGACATATACTTCTTCCTCCAAATCTCCATTCAGAAAGGCACTTTTGACATCCATTTGATAGACCTTGAAATTGGCATGGGCTGCATAGGCTAAGAAGATTCTGATGGCTTCAAGTCTTGCAACAGGAGCAAATGTTTCATCAAAATCTATTCCTTCTTGTTGACAATAGCCCTTAGTAACCAATCTAGCTTTGTTCCTGACTACTATGCCATTTTCATCCATCTTGTTTCTGAATACCCACTTGGTGTCTATTGGATTCTTTCCTTTAGGCTTGGGTACCACCTTCCACACATTATTCCTTTCAAATTGGTTTAGCTCCTCCTGCATAGCTAAGATCCAATCAGGATCCAACAAAGCTTCTTCTACCTTCTTTGGTTCTTCCTTGGAAAGAAAGCTGCTATAGATATATTCTTCCTGAGTTGCTCTTCTTGTTTGAACTCTAGAAGTAACATCACCAATGATAAGCTCAAAGGGGTGATCTTTTGTCCATTTCCTTTATTGAGGTAGATTAGCTCTAGATGAAGAAACCTCATTGTTGTCTTGATGTATGATTGAGTTTTGACTATTTGAAACTCCCCCTAAGTTTGTGGATCTTTGATTCGAGAAAGGGGAATTTTTTATAGGTGATCTACCTTGACTTCCTGCACCTTTTGATAACCCGACGGATGGTGAATTTTGAGTACCGACGGATGAAGCAAGTTGTCTCCCGACGGATAACGCAGATTGCCTTCCAACGGATGAAGCATTGTGCAACTCGACAGATGTTGAGTTTTGTGCTTCACTGGTGGTAGATTTATCTGCATTATCCTTAGATACATTCTCTTTATCATTTTCATCATCACTATCATCACTAACCATCTCCACATTGTCAAATTTGAGGCTCTCATGGCAATCTCCATCTTTCAGTCCTTCAATCTTTTTATCATCAAACACAACATGTATTGATTCCACAACAATGTTGGTTCTTAGATTGTAGACTCTATATGCTTTACCAACAGCATATCCAACAAAATTCCTTCATCTGCTTTAACATCAAACTTCCCATTTTGATCAGTTTGATTTCTCAGAATATAGCATTTGCAGCCAAAGACAAGAAGAAAGTTTAGGGTTGGCTTCTTGTTCTTGAACAATTCATAGGGAGTCATGCATCTTGCTTGATTAACCAGAGAAATATTCTGAGCGTAGCATGTAGTATTTAAAGCTTCAGCCCAGAAATATGTTGGTAGTTTAGATTCTTCAAGCATTGTCCTTGCAGCTTCAATAAGTGATATGTTCTTCCTTTCCACTGCTCCATTCTGTTGTGGAGTCCTTGTTGCTGAAAACTCATGCAGAATCCCATTTTCCTCACAAAATGCTCTCATAACAGAATTCTTGAACTCAGTTCCATTGTCACTCCCGATTCTTCTAACCTTGAAATCAGGATGATTATTGACTTGCCTTATATGATTGATGATGATTTCACTAGCCTCATCTTTAGACTTTAGGAAATATGTCCAAGAGAACTTTGAGAAATCATCTACAATTACTAGGCAAAATGTTTTCCTTGAGATGGACAATACATTAACTGGTCCAAACAAATCCATGTGAAGCAGTTGTAAAGGCTCTTCAATTGTTGAATCAAGTTTCTTCCTGAATGATGCTTTAATCTGCTTCCCTTTTTGGCAGGCATCACACAGTCCATCCTTTGAAAACTCCACTAGAGGAATGCCTCTTACCAGTTCTTTCTTTACCAGCTCATTCATGGTCTTGAAGTTTAAGTGGGATAACTTCTTGTGCCATAGCCAACTTTCATCTTGACTTGCTTTACTGAGAAGACAAGTTACAGAATCTGCATTAGATGAGTTGAAATCAGCTAGGTACACATTTCCTTTTCTCACACCAGTGAGAACCACTTTGTTGCTTCTTTTATTAGTCACAACACAGGCTTCTGAATTGAAGGTTACTGAATTGCCTTTATCACAAAGCTGGCTGATACTCAACAGATTGTGTTTGAGACCATCCACCAAGGCAACCTCTTCAATGATGACATTGTCCTTTGAAATCAAACCATATCCCACAGTATAACCCTTGCTGTCATCTCCAAAAGTAATACTTGGGCCAGCTCTCTCCTTAAACTCTGTGAGCAGGGTAGAATCACCAGTCATGTGTCTTGAACAACCACTATCCAAGTACCAAAGATTCCTTCTGTTTCCCTGCACACATCAAAATCAAATCAAGTTGATTTTGGTACCCAAGTTTCCTTGGGTCCTGCCTTGTTAGCTTTCTTTTTCTGTTTCTTAGGTCTTATTTCATTTGACTTAGGAATTTCAGATTCATCCTTAGTCATTTGAGTTGGGCCTTTGAAACCATTCATTGCAACAGAATTATCATGCATATTATGACTAACAGGGAATGGCATGCTATGGGTAAACATGTTATTCCAGTAAGGCATGTTAAATGGCATTTGTGGCATACTATATGCAGCATAATAAGGATTAGGTGCAAATGGCATATTAGCAAATTGTGCATTCATGTTCAGTGTAGACATAACATTAACAGGCATGGGAGGCATGGCATTCATGATAGGAAATTGAGGTTGCACAGACATGGAAGTACGCATGGCAGATTTGCAATTAACAGACAAATGATTTACACTACCACACTTGACACGGATTTTTCTAGGAGTATATTTATCAGGTGTGTAGTTATTGTGTTTGTTAATCCCTACTTTACCATTCCTATTGTTTTTCCTTTTAGTCTCTTTTTTTTCCTCAATCTTTTCAAGTCTATCACTTAACTGTTTGACAGTCATGTGACCAACATTAGCCTTTTTCCCTTTCTTAACTTGACTTGACTCTCCTGAAACAAAGTTCTTGGAAACAGACCCATACTTCTCATTCAGCTTAACTAGTTTGGCTTTGCTAATGGGCTTGCTCACAGCCGACGGATGAGGATTTTCATCATTCGACGGATAACACTTTTTATTATCCGACGGATAGTCCTCATCATCCGTCGAGTCTACATCTGTTAGCAGTCCATCTACCAAATTAGGTTCTAGTTTCCCTTTGTTCTTTTTCCAGGCTTCATCACAGAAGGACTCGATTCCTTGAACTTTGGTGATTTGAGCATGGACATCCCTGGATGTTTCCCATGCTTTAATCACCTCTTGTTCACGCTCGAGATGCTTCTTTTAAATTTCTTCCTTTTTCAAGGACTCAGTTAATTCCTCCTTAGCAATCTTACACTCAATTCTTAATTTCTCGAAATCAATAAACTGAGACTCAAGCACATTATTCCTCTCACATAAAAACAAATTGTTTTCTTTGATTTTAGCATTTTCTTTAGTAAGAGACTTAAGTGTAACACGCAGATGATATAATTCTGTAGACATGTCGTTTATGACATCATTACACTCAGCTTTAGATAAATGTGCAAGGTTTATGGTAATTACCTGATTGCTTGAGGAACTTATCTCTGTCTCATCAGACTTGGCCATTAGGGCTAGATTGACATAGCTGACATCTTCATCTTCATCCAGACCATCTGCTGCCCAGCCATTTTCTTGTGTAATAAAAGCCCTTTCCTTTTTCTTGAGTAGATCAAAATATTTTTGCTTATAATCCACAGACTCAAACTTTTTCTTTCTGGAATCTGACTTCCTACACTCACTGGCAAAATGCCCTGCCAAGCCACATTTGAAACATTTGAATTTTGACTTATCCACCATGTTTCTATTTGGCTTGGTTGCTCCAAAGTTCTTCTTGAACTTGAGCTTGGAAAATCTCTTGGAAAGAAATGCTAGGTGCTTATCAATGTCCTCTATGTCATCTTTGCTCAATGAATCTTCACTTTCTACTGCAAGCCCCTTGCCCTTGTTCTCACAGACCTTTGAAGTTGATTCAACAACTTCCATCTTTACTTCCTTCTCCTTTTCCAACTCAGCAACTAGTGCAATGGATCCTCCTTTCTTCTTTCCTTTCTCCATCATTTCATCCTGCTCTATTTCAAGCTCATAAGTTTTTAGGATGCCATACAGTCTCTCCAAAGTAAACTCCTTATAATCTTGTGAGTTTCTTAATGAGACTGTCATTGGTTTCCATTCCTTTGGAAGAGATCTAAGGAATTTCAGATTAGAGTCTTTAGTCTGATAGACCCTTCCATGCAACTTGAGAGCATTTAGTAGTTTTTGAAACCTACTAAAAATGTTAGTGAGTGACTCAGTTTCCTCATTGTGAAAATGCTCATATTGCTGAATCAAGAGCTGCATCTTATTTTCTCTAACTTGCTCAGTGCCATCACAGATTATCTGTATAGTATCCCAAACTCCCTTGGCAGTTTTGCAGTTGATAATGTTGTCAAACATGTCTGCATCAACTCCATTAAACAGAATATTCATGGCCTTTTTATCCTTCCTGACTTGTTCAATGTCAGGATCAGACCATTCATGCCTTGGCTTGGGGACTGATGGCTCGTTTCCTATTGCAGCTCTCATTGGAACATGAGGACCTCTTTCTATGCAGTCCACATAGGCCTCATATTGAGAAAGCATATGAAGATGCATCTTTACCTTCCAATGATGGTAATTATCTTTATCTAGAAAAGGACTCTTTACTCCAACATCCTTCTTGTTCATCTTACTGAATTGTTTTGATCTTTAAACTCTTTATAGGTTAAGAGCTTGCTCTGATACCAATTGTTAGTCCTTTAACAATATAGTAAGAATTACAGAAGGGGGATTGAATGGAATTCTGGAACCTTTTTCTTAAAATAAAAATGTTCAAACTCGAATATATATATATAAGTGTATTGATTAGCATAATACGGAATAAAAACTTAAGTGAACTAAAACACGAGTAATTAAAAACAAGAGTCTTTAATTCCACCAGAGATATATATTATATCGAGAGAACTCTGTGTGCAAGAATGCTCACAGCTGCTTACAAATATGAACTACTGAGAATACAGAGAAATGCAAATAATTCTGCTTACAAATGTTTCTCACTTTTTGTATCTCTGTTCTTGTTTTCTATTTTCTACTTCTTGGTTTATATATTACCAAGATTACAAAGTCAAAAGACATGATCATTATTGTTATGGATTAAAACTACTATATATAATTGCTGTATTTAATACTAAGGAACGTGAGCTTCGAGGCTCGATTTGACTGCTCTTGTGTTTCGTGACTCAATCTGCCTTAACAAGATGCCTACGTACCTTGCTGATTGCCAAGGATCAAGTCAAAAAACGTAGTTCTGATTTGTGGGGTGAGGCCCCTTATATAGATGTGGGAGTCCTTGAATTGGACTTGGTATAGGAGACTTGGTGGACAAGCCTCTGAATTAGGATAGACTTAGGAGTCCTAGGAAGTAGGAAGCTGATCCCTTATCCTTTTAGGTCCCCTTGAGGCTAATCTATAAGGATTTATATCCTTATCGGGACTCTTCTCAATAGCTGATTTTTCCCTTATTAATTAATTACGAAATTAATTAATAATCAGGGCTTTTGGGCCTTTTTTATTCCGTCAGGCCTGATCTGGTCCATCAGGCTTAACCTTTCTGGTTTGAGTATCATATATCTATTTATTGGGCCTAGCAGCCCACAGCTTGTACAATTAATGCAGTATTTAATTATACAATCATAATTTATTTATCCCTATCATTTGCCCCCCAACTTTTGGGAAACATTGAATAGGTTTCGCAGAAGTTAAGTCTATTTGTTCCCTTACAGGGTTTCGTTTTTCCGTAAAGTGTGGAGCGACCTACACGTTTACAACGAATTTTTCCTTTTATTTAGGAATTATTTTGATTTCCAGGAATTTTTCCCTTATTTCCGGGATTTTTCCCTAATTTCTGGAATTTTCCCTAATTTTTCTGGGATTTTCCCTAATTTTTCTGGGATTTTTCCTTATTTTTCTAGGATTTATCCTTAATTTCTGGATTTCTCCCTTAATTTCTGGATTTTTCCCTTAATTTCTGGGATTTCTCCTTAATTTCTGGAATTTTCCCTTAATTTCTAGATTTTTCCCTTAATTTCTGGGATTTATCCTTAATTTTCTGGGATTTATCCTTAATTTCTGGAATTTTCCCTTAATTTCTGGATTTTTCCCTTAATTTCTGGGATTTATCCTTAATTTCTGGATTTTTCCCTTAATTTCTGGGATTTATCCTTAATTTCTGGATTTTTCCCTTAATTTCTGAAAATATTAACATTTTTCAAAAATTATTTTAAGGAATTTCCTGATTTTTTTTGTAATTTTCCAGGATTTTTTTTTCCCCCCCTTTTTTTTTCTCTTTTTTTTTTTTTTTTTATACAGTTTTCGACCAGGGATCCATTCGGCCAGGATCCTGGTCGAATTAACCTTCTTTCAGCCCTGGTCGAAGGAAATTCGAGCAGGAATATTCGAGCAGAGGTCCTGGTCGAATTTTGGCCAGGATTTTTTTTCCCCTTTTTTTTTTTTTTTTTTTTCGACTAGGATTTTCGTCCTTTTCGGTCAGGATCTCCGTTTTTGACCGAATTAACCCTCATTTGTTGCCCAGGTCGATGCAAATTCGGGCAGGGCTCATTCGACCAGGATTTTATTTGGTTTCCTGGTCGACCGGGTCAAAAACGTTCTGCCATTCTGATCGAATGAAACAGCTATTTCCCCTTTTCGACCAGGAAATTTTCGGTCAGGGTTTTGGGTCAGAATTCTTTGTTTTGACCGAATTAGCCGCCTTTCTTGCCTTGGTCGAAGCAATTTCGAGCAGGATTGTTTCGACCAGGGTTTTCAGTTGATTTCTAGTCGAATGAGTCTTAATTCAGGTCGAATTAAGCTTATTTTTCAGCCCTGATCGACAAGATTTCGACCTCAGGAGTTTCGATCAGGATTCCTTTGTGTTTCCTGGTCGAATTGGTCTTGAATTAACTTCTTGCATATATTTCTGTAATTTGGATTTGGGCCCTTAAACCTGGGCTGTATTCTTTTGGGCCATCCCCTTTCTTGGTTTATAACCTGGGCCCATTTCAACTGGGTTTTGTATTTTTAACTAATTGGGCCCTTTTCTGGGCTGTTCTGACCTTGGGGCCCACTATCTTTATTAATCCTGGGTCTGGAAAAATCATTTTGGGCCTCAAATAGGGCTTTATGTATTTGGGCCTTGGTACTGGGCCTTGGGTTTTTCAAGATTTTTCTAGAATTGGGCCTCATTTTTGAGCCCAAATTCCAAATTCTTCTAAGGTTATTCTGGATTCTTCCAGAATCTTCAAAAAAATTCAAATTTCTCTCAATTTTTCCAGGGATTTTCTGGATAATTCCAGAACCTTCTTATTTTTGGGCTCAAATGGGCTTTTTTGAGGCCCAAATCCCCTTATTTCTCCTATATATAGGTGGGATGAGAGTGTGCTTCTTCACACCTCTCATTTCATTTCTCTTCATCTCAAACTTCCTAATCTTCTCCTCTCTCTAATCCACTCCTTTCTCCTCCCAAGTCTTTTCCAGTCTTTACTAGATGGCTGACAAGAGCTCCGAGAGGGCGGCCAAGATAGCCTCGGCTTCAAAACGAGGTAAGGATATCGAGATCCGCTCTTCATATATGTCTTTAATTGATATGATTAATACTAGGGGGGATGAATATCCTTCCACTGCACATCTCGACTCCTTTAATCACTGTAATACTTGGCATAACATAGATTTCAATAAACTAAATGCTCGTTATAACGTCCCTCCCCCCTTTAGACTAGTTCCAGTCTCTGGTGGTGACCGTACTTGCCACTGGAGGCCCGATACTCTCTTCATCTACACCGACGCCCTTAATGCTGGGCTTAGGTTCCCTTTCCATCCTTTTATCCCTCATCTTTTGGCTGACTTACAAATCAACCCGTGTCAGCTTCCTCCAAACGCCTGGAGGAATATTCTATGTTTTATGGTTTGTTGTCTTAGGGAGGGCTTTCCTCTTTCTGTAGCCGTTTTTAGGAAAGTCTTTCAATGTTACAATAGTTCTTCCAATATTTGTGGCTGGGTTTATGTCAAACAAAGGCCCAAAAGCAAACATATCTTTAACAGCGCCTCTATTCCTGATAATAATCCAAATTGGAGGAATAGTTTCGTTGGGTTACGTTGGGAGAATGGCGATTGGGGCACGCTCTTTCGATCTTCCTTCGGGAAGGTCAGTGATGGTAGCCTCAAATCCATTCACTTAACTCCTGAAGAAACTATCATTTATAATGGGCTCACTCAGGATGATGGCACCACCACAAGCTGGACTCTTTTAGAAGAGTTTTCCCTGATTCATGTGGGACTATCCTCTGTTTCTCAACAGGGTATTTCTCTTCCCTTCTCAATTTTTCTTTATTCCACGCATTATTAACATCACTTATTTTGTCTTTTGCTTTGTTTCAGCTGCTAAGGAGATTAACGAGGACAATGTCCCCTTGGTCGAGGAAACAGCTAGGATGAAGAAAGCTCGGTTAGCAGGCCTAGACACCCGAGGAAAGGCGACAGAGCCTATCTTCTTGAGAAAGCACAAGGAGCCTATGGGGGAGGCTTCAACTGAAGGAGCTGAGGGCCATAATGCTCCTATCACTGCTGCTGCCCCTGCTGCTGCTGCTACAGGCGCCTTTCAGCCTCTCTGGGGATTCCGCCGAGGGGATACCGTGGTTGGTTCCACGAAGCATGTTTGGGATTGGTCCTACCATAGCGTGACTCCAAAGGACTTTACTGATGTGGTGGCCACCCCTGACCTTGAGAGGATTAAGCTCATGGGAGCCCAATCTCTGGCTTCGGTATGCCTTCTCTTTTTTAAACTTATTTCTCGTTCTTGTAGCACTTTCTTGCCTTATACTTTGTTAATTGTTTTGTTTCAGTCTAACGCCTACTTTCAAGGCGCTGTGAGGCAAGCCGAATCATGGAAGCGGGCTTCTGATAAGGCCGATAATGCCCTCAGGAGGCAGCAGAAGAAGTATGCTACCCTGGAGAAGAAGCTCAAGCGCAAGGAGGAAGAACTCGGAGAGTCTAACGCCGAGCTGGTGGTACTTCGGGCGGATAAGGATAAGGCTATAGACAACTATCTGGACTCGGAGGAGTTTGCCCAATCTATGAGGATTAGGGATGATTCAGTCTTTCCCGAGTTTTTTAGGACTGGTTGGGACACGGCCCTTGGGACCGTGAACGAGGCTTGTCCTGATATTAACCCGGCGGACTATATCTGTCCTGATGACGAGGCTTTGCTACAGAGGTTTCGTACCCGAGTAGTTGTCTCAGAACATGTTCCTCAGGATCCACTCCTTCTTCCTCCCGAGTCTTCTTCCAGACCTGCTGAGGACGACAGCTCTTCCTCCTCCTCCGAGACGACAGAGACATCCAGCGAGAGTGGAGAGGACGATGATATGGATGCCGAGGGTACTTCAGCTCCTTAGAGCTTTTTCAGCCCTGCGTGGCCTTTTTTTTTTTATTTTCGAGACTTTATTTATCAAACTTTTATAACATCTATCAGATCTATTTCATTTATCACCTTTTATGCTTGCATCCATGCATTTGATTTTTATTTGTTAGGCCACAAACATACTTTGAAGAACTTATGAATTTCATAAAATTGTCTGGGATTCGTCCCTTACACAAGTCTTAATAAATTTCGTAATAAAACTAAAACATATAAATCCTAAGCAAGCAAAGCTTCAAGGTGCTTTTCAACCTACTCGCCATCCTGACGAGTGAAAATCGTACTTCGACCATCTCACACGTAGTAAACCTTCAGGTTTTGTGCGTGCCAGGTTCTCGGGACTTCAAAACCATCCATAGTCTCCAGCTTGTAGGTTCCTCTACCCTGAACGCTCTTGACTCTATACGGCCCTTCCCAATTTGGGGCAAGCTTTCCTTTCTGTCCGACACCAGAAGCCTCTATTTTTCTCAAGACTAGGTCACCTTGTTTGAAAAACCTCTCTTTAACCCTTAGGTTGTAGTAGAATGAAGCCTTTTTCTGATATTCTACTATCTTTGCGTGTGCTTTATCTCGCACTTCATCGATTAAATCCAGGGCTAACTTCTGCCCTTCCTCATTTTCTTTTTCATCAAAAGCCTGAATCCTTGGAGAAGAATGTGATATCTCCACGGGAACTACTGCTTCCGCCCCATATGCCAACATGAAAGGAGTTGCATTTGTCGTGACTCTACAGGTAGTCCTATAGGCCCACAATATAGGAAGTATCTCATCCACCCAGTTATTTCTTGACTTTTCGATCCTCTTCTTTAGTCCATCCAGGATTATCCGATTTGCTACCTCCACTTGCCCATTGGCTTGCGGGTGAGCCACAGAGGTGAACCGTAACTCAATTTCATTTTCTTCGCAATACTTCTTGAATTCTTCGTTGTTGAATTGTGTTCCATTGTCAGTGACGAGGATACGGGGAATTCCATATCGGCACATAATGTTTTCCCACAGGAATTGTGCAACCTGCTTAGTTGTGATTTTGGCCAAAGGTTTGGCTTCGATCCACTTGGTGAAATAATCAATGGCTACAATCAGAAACTTCCTTTGTGCTGTGGCCATAGGAAAAGGCCCTAGAATATCCATCCCCCACATAGCAAAGGGAATAGGTGAGTTGATAGAGGTCAGCATCTCGGGGGGTTGTCTGGCGACTGGTGCATGCTTCTGACAACGATCACACTTCTTTACATATTCTTTGGCATCAGCCATCATTTCTGGCCAATAGAAGCCTAAACGAGTTATCTTATGAGCCAAGGCCCTGTCCCTCAAGTGTTGCCCACAAATACCTCCATGCACTTCCTCAAGAGCTAAGCGTGCCTCATCGGGCCTGAGACACCTCAAGTAAGGAACCACGAAAGATCTTTTATATAGAATCCCATCTATCAAAGAGTACCTTAGTGCTCGAACAGTTAACTTCCGTGCCTCAATTGTATCGCTTGGCAACCAACCGGTCTGAATGTGAGCCTTGATGGGATCAATCCATGACGTCCCCAAGCCTACGGGAGCCACAAGCTTAACATCTATGCTTCGTGTCTTCAAAACACGGAAGTACACACTTCCTGAACTTTCTTCAATCTCAGATGAAGCAAACTTTGATAGCGCATCTGCTTTAGCATTTTCTTCCCTTGGAATGTGTTCAACATGGCATTCATTAAATTGGGTCATCACAGCCCTTACTAGGCGAACATACTTTGCCATCATATCATCCCTTGCTTCAAATTCTCCCTTTACCTGGGATATGATCAACTTCGAGTCTCCACGGACCTTTAAGTTTTTGACTCTAAGTGTCCCAGCTAGACCAAGGCCAGCAATCAGGGCTTCATACTCTGCCTCATTGTTTGTGGTTGAGAAGTCTAGCTTCATGGCATACTCAATTAAGAATCCATCAGGGCTTTGCAAAACCAACCCTGCTCCACTGGAATTTGTTTTTGATGCTCCATCAAAATAGAGAACCCAATATTCTTTCTCCTTGTCCCCATTGTCGACTCCCTTGTCTTGAGGTGTGGTATCTTCCTGCCCCCCGACTTCTTGGTTGGGTATGGTACATTCCACCACGAAGTCAGCTAGTGCCTGGGCTTTTATGGCCATACGTGGCTTATACTTGAGATCGAACTCTCCCAACTCTATTGCCCACTTAATCAGTCTCCCACTTGCCTTGGGACTGTGAATGATATTTCTCAGTGGCTGATTTGTTAGCACTTCAATTTGGTGAGCTTGAAAATAAGGACGCAGCTTTCTTGAAGCCATTACCAAGGCTAAAGCGAATTTCTCAATGGCTGAATAATTCAACTCAGCACCATGCAAAATTTTGCTGACATAGTATACGGGTTTCTGGACTTTCAGTTCCTCCTTAACCAACACCGCGCTCAAGGCGCTTTCTGAAACAGCCAAGTACAAGAATAAAACTTCACCCTGAACTGGCTTGGCCAACAACGGGGCCTGGCCCATATACTTCTTTAACTCTTCAAATGCCTTCTGATTTTCCTCACTCCATACAAAGTCTTTAATGTTCTTTAATGACTTGAAGAATGACAAGCACTTGTCTCCTGACTTGGAGATGAATCGTCCTAGCGCAGCAACCCTTCCTGTGAGTTTCTGAACATCCTTGACAGTTTTTGGGGGTTCCATGTCCAGGATTGCCTTTATTTTATCGGGGTTAGCCTCAATTCCCCTCTTTGAGACCATCAATCCCAAGAATTTTCCAGATCCTACTCCGAAAGCACACTTCATGGGATTCAACATCATCTTGTGGTACCTCAGGACCTCAAAAGCTTCCCTCAAATGGGTTATATGATCAGTCTTTACTAGACTCTTGACTAGCATGTCATCAACATAGACTTCCATAGTCTTCCCAATAAGATCCTTAAAAATTTTATTCACCAACCTTTGATAGGTGGCTCCTGCATTCTTGAGACCAAACGCCATAACAAGATAACAATAAACACCAAAGTCAGTGATAAATGATACCTTTGGAATGTCATCCTTATGCATTTTGATCTGGTTGTATCCGCTAAACCCATCCATGAAACTCAGCATATCATGTCCAGCGGTGGCATCAATCAAAGTATCAATTCTAGGCAGCGGAAAACAGTCTTTGGGGCATGCATCATTCAGATCGGTGAAGTCTATACACATCCTCCACTTTCCATTAGCCTTCTTCACCATTACAGGGTTTGCTAACCACTCCGGAAATTGAATCTCCTCAATGAAACCAGCCTCTAAGAGCTTTTCCACTTCCTGCTTTATAGCCTCTTGTCTTTCCGGGGCAAAATTTCTTTTCTTTTGTTTCAATGTCTTCCGGCTTGGATCCACGTTTAACTTGTGGGTAATTAACTCCGGGTCTATGCCTGGCATATCAGCTGCTGACCATGCAAACACATCACTATTTTCTTGCAAAAATTTCACTAACTTCCCTCTAAGGGGCTCCTCTAATGTAGCTCCAATGAAAGTCATCCTCTCAGGATTCTTGGGATCTAAAGGAACCAAAACCAATTCTTCTGCTGGCCTTCCTCTATTCTCATCATTTTCTCGAACATCCATATCTTCAATAGGAAGAACCTGCCCCCCGACTCCATCTGCCCTCAAAGAGGCCACATAACAGCTTCTAGCCATTTTTTGATCTCCCCTCTCTTCTCCAATCCCGTTTCGGGTGGGAAACTTCATGACTGAATGGTAGGAAGAGGGGACTGCCTTGAAGGCATGTATCCCTGTTCTCCCCATGATAGCATTATAAGTTGAACTAGCCTTTACCACCACAAAATCCAGCATCTGCGTTGCTTGCCTTGGCTCCGTACCTATGGTGGTTGGCAATTTAATTATCCCTTCCACAGGACATTCTACTCCAGCAAATCCATATATCGGCATGTCGGTTGGTGTCAACTGGGAGTCGTTATACCCCATCCTTAGAAAGGTGTCATGGAGCAAGATATCCACAGAAGCACCATTATCCACAAGGACCCTCTTAACCGGGCTATTTCCTATTATCGGCGTTATGACCAGCGGGTCGTCATGGGGAAACTTCACACCCTCTAGGTCGGAATCATCAAAAGCCAATGTTACTTCTGTCCTGGCCCTCTTCGGGGCTTCTCCAACAATATGCATAACCTCTCTAGTATATGCCTTTCTGGAATTTTTGGACAATCCAGCAGCAGTTGGACCTCCAAAGATCGTGTTTATCACAGGCCCTCGAGGTCTCGGCCCTCCATAAATGGTGTTTATAACTGGTCCTCTAGGTTGGGGATTCCGCCCCTGATCATCTTGGTCCCTCCTACGATCTTCAAAGTTCTTCCTTCCATTATTATTTCTGTCTCCTCCATCTCCAGTATACTTGTTCAATCTTCCTTTTCGAATCAAAAACTCAATTTCATCTTTCAACTACCTACACTCATCGGTGTCATGGCCAACATCTTTGTGAAACCTGCAATACTTGCCCTTATCTAGCTTGGCGGGATCAGCCTTCAAGGGCTTAGGCCAGCGAATATCTCTGTCTTTCTCAATCTCCATCAAAATCTGACTTCTGGGAGCATTCAGCTTAGCGTATTCAGTGAACTTTTGCCCAGGTCCTCCCTTCTTGGGGGTTGAATCAGGGTTTTGTTCAGTTCTAGGATATTTATCCTTAGCGATATACTCCAAATCAGTTTTTCGTTTCTTGCCTCCAGTGGGCTCATTACTTACTACGGTCTTCCTCATACTTTCTTCAACCTTGATATACTTCCCTGCCCTCTCTTGGAGCTGCAACATGCTCTCAGGGGGTCGTTTAGCCAAAGACATCTTGAAAAACTCATCCCTAGTTCCTTGTTGCAGTGCTATCATGGCTACCTTATCATCAAGGTCTGGGACTTTTAAAGCCTCCTTTGTAAAACGATTTAGGTAATCTCTTAAGGATTCTTTAGCTCCCTGCACAAGACTCATAAGAGATGCTGAACTTTTCTCATGGACTCTTCCACTGATGAATTGCTTAATAAAAGCCTGACTTAATTCTCTGAATGATCCAATAGAATTTGGGGGTAGGCGACTGTACCATCTTTGAGCCATACCCGACAGGGTTTGAGGGAAGGCCCGACATTTTATAGCATCATTCACGGGTTGCAGCAGCAGTGCATTAGAGAATGTCCTAACATGATTAGCGGGGTCTCCCGTGCCATCATAGGCTTTGATAGTGGGCATCTTGAATTTTCTTGAGATATGGGCATTCATTATCTCTTCTGTGAAGGGTGGAGTTGGATCATCAGGATCTCCAAGGGGAAGGAGATTGCTTGGATCAGTTCTTGGGACAGCAGCCCTTCTTCTTACCGGACCATCCAGGTCTATGATAGGAGGAGGATTTCTCCCCCTAGGAGGTATGTGCGGTCTAGTGGCTTGGTGAGCCTCCAAATCACGCCTCAGCCTTTGGATTTCAGCCTCATGAGCCCTGATCTTTTCCTGTACTTCTTGGGGATTCGCCCCTGGGGTGCTTTGGGGGCGTTGCCTTCCATCGGCCATTGGCTCTTTTCCAGGACGCCTCCTTCTCGGGGCTACTTCATCATCCGAAGATTCGGAGTCTCTCTCAGTGTATGGACCAGAAAATTCCCGATCCTCAGGGATAGGATCCAAACCTCGTATATAGGGGGCGACCGCCCTCGTGCTTCGCTTCGCCCAGCATATCCACTTCCTCCAACCTCAGGGTGAAGGGGCATCCCATAAGGGGGGTTAGTAGTAACAATAGTTGAATATTCATACCCGACGGGTCGAGAATTCACAGGTATATGTATTTGTTGAACTTGAGGATTCGTACCTTGAATAGTCGGGGGAGTTGTCCCTTGTGGCTGAGGATGAGTTGCCCCTGTCTGGGCTTCCCCCTGAGTAGATGCATAAGTTGAATGGGGAGGAACCTCCACGGTTGATGAAATCACCTGGGTTGTCTCTGATGGTGTTCCTTCCTCTAGAGCTCCAATTGTTCTCCGTGTTCTCGCCATGGTTGTTGTTGCTTTCCCACAGATGGCGCCAAATGTTATGGATTAAAACTACTATATATAATTGCTGTATTTAATACTAAGGAACGTGAGCTTCGAGGCTCGATTTGACTGCTCTTGTGTTTCGTGACTCAATCTGCCTTAACAAGATGCCTACGTACCTTGCTGATTGCCAAGGATCAAGTCAAAAAACGTAGTTCTGATTTGTGGGGTGAGGCCCCTTATATAGATGTGGGAGTCCTTGAATTGGACTTGGTATAGGAGACTTGGTGGACAAGCCTCTGAATTAGGATAGACTTAGGAGTCCTAGGAAGTAGGAAGCTGATCCCTTATCCTTTTAGGTCCCCTTGAGGCTAATCTATAAGGATTTATATCCTTATCGGGACTCTTCTCAATAGCTGATTTTTCCCTTATTAATTAATTACGAAATTAATTAATAATCAGGGCTTTTGGGCCTTTTTTATTCCGTCAGGCCTGATCTGGTCCATCAGGCTTAACCTTTCTGGTTTGAGTATCATATATCTATTTATTGGGCCTAGCAGCCCACAGCTTGTACAATTAATGCAGTATTTAATTATACAATCATAATTTATTTATCCCTATCAATTATAAAAACTATTGGGTCTAATGCTTTGCTACTTTGTTCTCTATTACCCAGTTAATAGGCTTCCTCATTCCATTTGCATACACTTCGATGCATGTGACCAGTTGTCACTATCAACTGATATTTGAATTCTTTATCCGTTGAGTACATGATCATCCGTCGACTTTATGATCATCCATTGATGGCTTCATTGATCATCCGTCAACTGCAATATTAAACATCCGTTGATAGGTATTTGATCATCCGTCGATGGCTTTGTTAATCATCCGTCGGTAGCTATTTTGGCACTTGACGTCAATTCATTTATACAGAATTACAAGACATCATCTATGTACAATTAATCAACCTATTCTGCATATCTAGTTAAAGTCAACATGACTTATATGCTACTACAGAATCTATACAAAGGTGTATGCAAAAATGAGCTACAGACTTAATATTACATAAGCTTCTCACTCGATGGATAATAAGTCATCATCCATCGGGACTATAATGAGTTATCCATCGGGACTATAATTCTTATCCGTCGAGTGCTACATTATTTCACTAAGTAAAATCTACTTAGGTGTTTTGTTCATGAAATCATCAAGTACATAACATATGCACAATATTTTTATAAAACAATCCAATTCTATCACAATAACAGAATAAACAATGTAAAGAAATAAACAGAATCATAATCAACATGGGATATTTCAATAAAAAGATGGGTTTCAATCTTCAAAAGGAAACAAAATAGCAATTCCAAACAGTGGCTATCAGCTGGTGAAAGAATCGGATAACAAAAGAATCAAAGTTTCAAAGATACAAGGATTTGGTTTTTTCAATGCATAAGGTACAATGGTTTGAGTATGTAAGCAAATCTTGGTTCTGTGTTTGATATTTAGTTTGTATGTATTTTTGGAGTAGTATCATATATCGGTGGTTCGTATTCGGTTGTTCAAAATCAATGGTTCAGAAAGGATAAGGTTTACGGTTCAAAGATCAATAACTGGAATCAAGGTTTAGGGTTCAGTGCTTTAAAGCACTTGTAATATAAAATAGAGCTATCAACTATTCACAACATATCTCGAGAAAGTTCAGAACACTTCCCTGGTATTAGTCTGCTATACTTCACTAACTTTCAATCACAATCTCTTAATCCTCGACTACTTGCTTTCCTTTCCTACGCCTGGCCTCTTATGTTCATATATCATAAGTATCTATCAATACTCAACTCATATGATTCTATTCGGTATACAATTCTATCTACCCCTCGTTTTACCCAAATTCGATTAACGGATTAAAAGTTATGCTAAAAACAAATAAACACCGAACATATAGACCAATAATCTAACAAACAAGTCACGTATAACACATAGCACGTCAAACAACTAATGAAATTCCATTTATAGAGAGGTCTCGGGTCATAAACACTCTTTCAGGTATTTAATATGATTTTTAAAATATTTTTCGGAGTCAAAACGGGTCGTTGGATCAATTTTGGGTAATAAACAGAGTCTGATTACTCAAATTTGACTCTAAAATAATTATCGAGCCTTGAAAATAATTTAAAATAACATTTTAAAGCTCGAAACTATTTTTCAGGATTTTTAAATAATTTTTAAATAATTAAATCAAATTAAATAGTCAATTAAAGTTAATTAATAAATAATTAAACTAATTAATCAATTAATATTTAAATTAATTTATCAATTAATTAATGATTTATTAATTAATATTAAATAATTAAGTAATTTAGATTTATTTTTGAATTAAAAATGAATTTTGGAATTAAAAATAATGATTTCCGGAATATTTGAAAATAAAAATCAATTTTGGAAATGAAATTATAAAAGAAATCTGATTTTTAAAAGTTTTCGAAACAGAAATCAAAGTTTTGCAAAGTTTGAAAACCCTGGGGGACTGAACTATAAAAACAGAAATCAGGAATTGATTTTACAAAAATCTGGATCAAAACCGGGTCAAACCGGGTTGGATATCGGGTCGCCAAGAACATAAAAGGGTTCTTTATGAACCCAGAAACCGGCGACCGGAAAACAACTCTGGCGAGGCCCGATTTGAGCAAAAAAACATGGTTCCGTGTGATTCAGATGGGGTTTTCATTCTAAATCGTTCCCAGAGTTCAAATCAAGCCACAATCGAACCAAACAATAGCTGGAAATAGAAATCCGGCTAAAACTCCCAAGAACACCGACAAAAACTTCAATTCAACAACACGTCCCCTATTGGCCTCGTCGATTGGCAAGACTTATACTAATCGATTGCAAATTTCATAAGGAACACAACTCACCCCTCTAGAACGTCTATAAATCCCTAAATAAGAAACCCCCAAATTCAGTCAAGAACATTCAAATGACTATAAACCCTAATTATACAATTCGAGAATCAAACCCTAATTTGAACATGTTATTGAACTCCAAATCAAGCATATAATATACCAAAATGATCAGGCAGAAAAGATCTACAACATGCAATCATCAAATCATACAAATAATTGCTCGAACTCAAAACCCTAATTATAATTCTTAAAAATTCGAATATAAATCAGTTTATAGGAAATTAACCTTTGATTCTGGGTTGAAACTGATGGCTGAATCAGATATGATATTTCTCAGGCTTCGATTCGAGTATATGCACTCCTCAATCCGATATCGATAACGCATCCGGATTTAGGTTTGATTACGAAGAATGGTCTATAAATATAGTATTTTCTCTGTTTTATATAGATTTTATTGATTGTAACTGATTTTCTGTACGAAATAAATTACAGTAAGGGCTATTTATATTTACAGAAAATTAATACCCCGTTGGATCATTCCAGATATAAAATAGTACATTTATTTATAAAAACTGATCCAAAGGGTACCGATTTTCGAGATAATTATCCAAATCTGTATAATTTATACCGCGGTCTTGGTCTCAGCGCCTAGTTACACGTATTACGATGTGATAATTATAATAGTTTAATAAAAAGATTCCGTTTATCAAAAATTCGAGTTTTATTGATTTATCGAAACGAATTTTGTATTGAAAATATTGCGCCGGGATCCGCACAGGACAAACCATACGCCGGATCGTAAAAGTCAAAACATGGAAAATGCTCGGAATATTGCAATTGGGTTAGGAAGGAGTTCTCGGAATAGTTTCGGGTTATGAAAATGTAAAAACGAGTGAAGTCGGCTGGTTCCCGATTATATAAAATAGTTTATAAATACTCGGAAAAAGAATTTATTAAATCCATAAATTTTCTATAAAATCAAATCATCATAAAAATAAATAGGAAGATATGACAATTATCTATATTTTATTTTGGACATATACAAATTAAAATACTCAATTTATATTATTTTTAAACATCCAAACACATATACCACTTAACAATTAATTCACAGAATAAATACTGAATATGCATAATATTTATTTATTAGCAAAAATAATTACACGATATATCCCAGATATTACAATATTCATTGGAGAGAACTGCATATAAAGTCTATGTGATTGAACAGAAGAAAATTATGGAAAGCACAAATGTTACTTTTGATGATGACAAGTGCCCAGGCTTGGAATGCCTTGTGAAAATGAAGATGAAACCTTAAAGTCTGAAAATCTCAACATTGACAGTGATTCTGATGATGAGGCTGAAGTCAAGGTAAATCACAGAACTAATGAAGTGACAACAGAACAAGTGAACCATGAGAGTGGAAGCTCATCTCATTAACCTGAATTTGATAGCACAAACTCAAGGGGAGAAAGAGAAGAAGATTCTGGAAGTCATGACAGTAATGAAGAAGATGCAGAAAACATAAGTCAACAAACTCACGCAAGGAAGTGGGATAGAAGTCACACTAGAGAAGAAATTATTGGTGATCCAACTACTGGAGTGAGAAATAGAAGTGAAACTGCAAATAAATGCCTTCATGCATGCTTTCTGTCATAAGTTAAGCCAAAGAAAACTGAGGAAGCCCTTCTTGATCCTGATTGGATATCTGCTATGCAAGAATAGTTAAATCAATTTGAGAGAAACAAAGTTTAGAAATTGGTTCCTGCACCAAAGAACGGAAGTATCATTGGAACAAAGTGGGTGTTCAGGAATAAGATGGATGAAAATGGAATTGTTACCAGAAACAAAGTAAGGTTGGTTGCAAAAGGCTACTCATAGGAGGAAGGAATTGATTATGATGAAACTTTTGCTTCAGTTGTAAGACTTGAAGCAATAAGGATTTTCCTGGCATTTGTTGTACATTCAAATTTCAAGGTATATCAAATGGATGTGAAGAGTGCATTCCTTAATGGTGAGTTGGGAGAAGAGGTCTATGTGTAACAGCCACCTGGATTTGAAGATCCAGAATTTCCAAATTTTGTATACAAACTACTCAAGGCTCTCTATGGACTTAAGCAAGCACCTAGAGCTTGGTATGACACACTGTCAGAATTTTTGATTAAGCATGGATTCACTAGAGGTACAATTGACAAAACTATCTTCTATAAGAAGCATGGTGATGATATGATCCTAGTGCAGATCTATGTGGATGATATTATCTTTGGTTTTACTAATGAAAAGTTGTGCTAAAGATTCTCTAAGCTTATGCAAAGTGAATATGAAATGAGTATGATGGGGGAATTAAGTTACTTTGTTGTACTTCACGTCAGTCAAAGAAGTGATGGAATCTACATCAGCCAAACAAAGTATGTCAAGGATTTATTAAAAAAGTTTGGCATGATTGATTGTTCACATGCATCTACACCTATGTCTACATCAACAAAGTTGGATGAAGATAAAAAGGGAAAGAGTGTAGATATTTCATGCTATAGAGGAATGATTGGATCATTGCTTTACTTAACTGCAAGTAGAACAGACATGTCTGTGTGCAAAATTTCAAACCAATCCAAAAGAATCACATTTGATTGCTGTGAAGAGGATTTTCAGATACTTGAAGGGAACTCCAAACTTGGGTTTATGGTATCCTAAGGGAACTGGTTTTGAAGCTGTTGGATACACAGATGCAGATTTTGCTGGATGCAGGGTTGAAAGAAAGAGTACTAGTGGAAGCTGTCAGTTTCTTGGAAAAAGACTTGTATACTGGTATAGCAAGAAACAACAATCTGTGTCAACTTTCACAGCTGAAGCAGAATACATAGCTGCTGGAAGTTGCTGTGCTCAAGTGCTTTGGATTAAAAATCAGCTAATGGATTATGGCCTAGTGTTACACAAAATTCCAATTATGCGTGACAATACTAGTGCTATATCTATTGTGGATAATCCAGTTAATCACTCTAGGACAAATTATATTGATGTAAGGTACCATTTTATTAGAGAACATGCTGCAAATGGTACCATTGAGCTCATTTTTGTTCCAATAGAAAAACAATTAGCTGACATTTTTACTAAACCTTTGGATGAAGCAACTTTAACTAGACTTGTAGGTGAAATTGGAATGCTTAATTCTTCATCCTAAGGAAAGAACTCAGCTAATGTTTTGCAGCAGATTAATTTCTGGTAAATCAAAATTCATTTCTTTAATTGGAAATTAACTGAAATATGAATTATAAATATTTCAGAAATCTCTGCATATTTATTTTTCAAAAGTTTAAAATTCATCTTAGAATTTTTCAATTCTAAGAAAACTGTCTAATTGTTGATTTACATTTTCAATATGTAAAATTAACACCAGGCAAAATCAAAGTGATCAAAAGTATATAGAGAACTGAGTTCTGGATAAGTCTAATTGACTTATCGACAAGTCATTTTAAGACTTCTCAAGTGAGTCATCGATAAGTTAATTTACTGACTTCTCGAGTGACTTCTCGATAAGCTTTATTATGACTTATCGATAAGTCATTATATAGTTCGCTAATAGTGTTAACTCACAGAGTTCTCTACAAGTATAATTATTAGACTTATAAATAACCCAAAACTGAAATAATTTAATCCAATAAATTATTTTGGTAAAATACTTTTGGCAAAATAATTCTGATTTTATTATTTATTCAAATAAAAAAATTGGAAACAATTCAGTCCATTTTGGACAAACTGAGTATTTATTTGACATCTCGATAAGTTAATTTTTAGTTCTCTAAAAGAGAAAATTAAAATAACTTCTCGATATGTAATTCACTTTCAAAATGACTTCTCGATAAGTATATTCCAAACGTCTATTTTTGAGTCCTCGATAAGTCATTTGCTATTACTATAAATACCCAGACATCTCGGTACACATATACTTATGCCTTCGAGAAATCTAAGTGACCTAGTTTTTTCAATTCCAAACCGATTTCTCTCTCGTTTTAAACTCTTTCTCACTAATTGTTCTTACCCATTCACTCTTACTCAACAACAATGACACTCAATATTGCTAGAACTAAAATCCCAGAGAAAGGAACAACCTATCTTGCTTTCACTGATGCTAATCAAGCCCCTGACAGTTCCAAGGGGTTTGTGAAATTTTGTCTGAATATTATCTTGCAGGTGCTTTGACTACTAACCCAATTCTATACTTGGATGTTCTACATGAATTCCAGACAATAGCTGTGGTGAGAACTGTTATGCATGACAACTCTGTGTCCTTGGTGGTAACTTACTCAATTGGAGGCCAACAGATAGAGTTTAATGAGCAAGATGAGAATGCAACTTTGGGTCTTCCAACTGCTAATTTATTGAAGGTGCCAACACAGGATGAGCTAGCCGAGTTCATGGATTTCATCAATTATGGTAGAAGAATCAACCTGGCAAGTTTGAACAGAACAAACCTAAGGAAGGAATGGTCCTTTGTGTTTGTTTCTATAGTGAGGGCCTTTACATGCAGGAAGATAGGATTTGATAATATCTCAAGTATGGTATAAAAGATGGTGTTCTCAATATCCCACAACAGACATTTGATGTTGGTCTATTGATCCTGGAAGAACTTGCCACCAGGCTAACTATGCCCTAATCTGCTAGAGGTAAGGAAATTTTATTTCCTAGATTTATTATGTCTACTTTAAATCATAAAGTATCAGACCTACATTTGCTGAATGGTATAGACAACACTAAAATAGGCAATTGTAAGCAATTGTTCAAAATTATATTTGGTTTACTTACTACAAAGAACAAGGTAAATGTGAGTCTAAAAATCACTCTATTCATGGTGGAGAGGTTTAAGACTTACCCTTACCCCATGCCTGGCATGAGATCTAATGCACAATCTAGTACAGCTATGGTCCCTGAACTTGTAGAAGTTCAAATATAGGAAAACCTACAGGGGCCTTCCCAAGCTGAGACCACTTCTTTAAACCAATAGCAGCTAGAAAACCAACCACTTCATCCTCTCAAAAGGGTGAAGTGAGTAAAAAGAAGAGAAAGGAGATAAACTTTACTGTAGTGAATGAGAGTGGTAAGGAACAAATACCAACTGAGTCACCCTTGGTCAGAAAATCAAAGAAGGATAAGCAAACTAAGTTGACCACTCAAGCCACCTCTGTATCCTCCCAAAAGGATGCAGTTGTACAAATGGGGTCAAAACAGATTGTAGAGACATCCTCTCAATTTGGTATTTCTATTGAAAAGAGCATTCTCCCCAATGCATCTTGTAATGAGTCTACACCTGCACTAGATCAATTTCTAGTGATGAAAGAAGAAATAAGGATGGCACATAGTGAGAGCACATCTATTGAAACTCCCTCACTCACTCAGGGGGAGCTGCCAACACTCACTCATGATCAAACTCTACTTATCTCTCAAATTTTGTTTCTCACAATGTACTTGAATTTAATTCTAAAGTAAAACCCCATTCAAGTGACTTGGTTCAAGAAACCTGGCTCACCACCCAGAAACCTCATTTAAATTGTGAGAGGCTACTAACTGGGGTAGACCTTGATGACACCATCAAAACCATGGGGGATTCATCAGTTTTTACTGAAGACCCTATGGAGGTCAAAAATACACCTTCATGTGCAAATTAGTCTTCACAGACTGGTAGGTTTGAGGGTAGTACTCCTGAGGGGGGCTATCTTAATCCTCTCCAATTCAATTGGAGATTCCTGTTCCAAGAACAACACCCCTCAAAACCCTGTCTGAAATTTCTATGACAATTAAAGCTAGGAGTACAATTGCCAATGATCCTGTCATGGAGGAGGAAAGTATGACATATTTAAGTGACAGTGTAGTGCAAGACACACAAGGGTTTAAAGCTGGTGTACATGACAGTAACCTAGCCAAATCCCATCCAATTCAATTGGAGGTTCTCACTACAAGTGGAGGACAACACACTATCATAAACACAGAGAAATCTATGAGTCAAACTATGATTCCTGTCACAGGTGGTTCTGATCATACAAACCAACCTTCAACCTCTCAACAACCACACCTCGTCTCTAAATGGCTGCAAACAACTGACTCTCAACCTACAACTATTGATGATCTTCTTGTTGAGCAGATTTCTGGTCTAGCCAACATTTCACAGCATTTACTTACTTTAAATATGAGCAATCAGGACTATCAAGCCATTCTGCTGACATACAATGAAGACGTTGAAAACTAGAAGGAAAAATTTATAAATGATGCAGAACAAGATGGGAATGTAGATGCATGGCTATCTGAGGATTTTGCTTTGGAGATTAATCAGGTCTTGGATAGGTTTAGAGATGAATATGTTACTATTCTGGGAAGTAAAGCCAAGGCCTTGACTCCTCAAGATGTCTATAATGCAGTCAATGATGTTTACAAAGCTCAACTCAAAGCTTTTCACCTATTTTCGAATGCTCTAGAAATAAAGCTGTCTGGTCATGAAGACAAAGTAAGGAAGCTAGTGAAAAAGAAGATGGTTGAGATCATACCTTCCCAAGTAAAGATCACCTCAAAGTTTCAACATTTTGCTGACCAAATGGCAAGGTTAGATCTGAATTTTATGGAAAAAGATGTCAAAAATATCAGATAATCTTTCATTACTTTCCATGAAGTGGTTCAACAACAAATCACAAGTTCAAATGACACAAAGCTCAAGTTGACCCAGCTTCACCAAAGCAGATATGAGCCCTCTATATTACTCATGGAGGGTATCAAACAACCTGTTGAGAAAATTTTTGGAACTTTAGTAGCTACAAGCTCTCACCCACCAACTTCCACATCTACCAATCTTCAAATTCAAGCACTTCAAGGTCAAGTCTCCACTCTGCAAACCTCAAATGACAAACTCACAGCTCAAGTGCAAGCTCTCACTACACTAGTGCAGAGTCAACAGGCAGATATTCAAGCCTTGGTGGACTCCCAAAAACACATACAAATGCAGAGTCAACAGGCAGATATCCCACTGTCTGCACTTCTTGAGTCTATGAGGCCAGAATTTCCAACTCCCATAATCATGCCTGTCACCAATACAGGGATGATGGTAAGTCATGAGAAATAACCTCAATAACTCAATATGGTCAAAGCTCTTCAAAAGCTCAAATCTCTCATGATGTTGGAAAAGAAAGACTCCTAAAAGCTGCAGAAGGACCTTGTCAAGATAATGAACTTAATGAACTTCTGGCAGGCTTGAGGGTGTCTCTCCAGAACAATTATGTTACATACAAGAAAGCATTGGCCAACAACATAAACTTTATTAGAGTGATGCTTGTCAAGGTTGACAACTTTATGGAAAAGAGAATAGTTGCAAATGTAAATGGCTATGGACTAGACACATATCTCCTGTCTCTCTCCAATCTTCAAAACCTGAGAGCATCTGAGCTGGATGTGGTAATTGACAAAGTGCATGCAATAATTCCATAGGACAACCAACTGCTAAAGGAACTCAAAAATGCTCAGATAGTTGCTTTTCCTGAAGCCTATATCTATCCAATCAGGGGGATTGCTATAACGCCCTCCAAACCCGGGGTACAATTCTGGGGTTATGAGCTAATCACCAAACCTGTACAAGCTTATTAATAAATAATAAAGAAATGAAACTAAACCCTTTTAATACTAACCAGGACCTTTTTAGGTTGAAGTATGAAAACAATAACCACTAACTACTTTTATTACAAACTAACATTTAAAATCTCACAAACTCTTTTTATTAAAAACCATTGTCTAATTCATTTTAAACTAAGTTCATCTTTTATTCAAACACACACTATCTATCAACACTCCACCTGCTCGGGCAACTCAAAGCTTTCTTCCTGGATTGGGATCAACACCTTGGGTATGAGAGGATCCTGAGGCTTGACCCGCTTCTTTACCACTCATGTCTTGATGGGTTTCATATTCCTTCTTAACTGAAAATAATAAGGTGAATAACAACAAAAGGGGTGAGCCAAAAATTTGCTCAACAAGTCCACAAAATATAAACAGTGTTAAAGTAATATAAGTGAATCCGTAACCGAGCTATATCTGCAAAAATATATCCTCACAAGAATAGAAAGAAGGCCATTACTGGAGAATACAAATGAACTAAACTGGACTCAAGTTCGCAGCTATACCCTGTTGATCAGCCAGGATACAGTGCAGATCTATATTTCACTATATAGATCCCGTCGGGCATCCAGGCACTACGGCCCATCTCAAGGATCCGGTTATGTCCCGGTCCTTAGGATTAAGTAAACTTAATCCCCAAAGTAGTATTATCCAGTCCTTGGAATAGCAACCGGAACAATCGGTATGCCTTGTTATATTCTAATAACCAGAATATATCAATAATTGTGAATAATAATTGGAATATGAGTAATAAACTCAAATGAAAAGAATAAATCAAGAATCGAAATGAAATATGAACAAGAGAATTAAAAGAGTGCAAATGTAATAAGAATCTGAAGAGAATATCACTATTCTGAAAAATAGAATAGGGGAGAAACTTGCCTTCTGCACGACTTACTACAATTAAATCATTTTCGTCTATCACCTACTCGACCTGCCTTGCTGGCTTAGCTTCTGTTAGTAAAATAGACTGGTTAAGTCATTTTGTACTTCAATTTGCATCTTGAATCGACTTCATTTCGTTCATTTTATCTACCCATGCGCTTATGACTGACTCTTATATTACATATAAGCAAGTAAGACTCGATTAACCACATAATACACATAAGCACATAAGCACATAATCATTTTTATAGTTAAAATAATTTTTAGAATCAAAATCAATTCGTTGATTGCTCCGCTAATCACCTTCTGCTTCATTTCCCATTTTTCCGGAATTTTTCGGATTCGTCTCGGCACATATTTTGACTTATAATCAAGTAATTAATAAAGCCAACTAATTTCTAGAAGAAATTAGGTCTTCATATTATTTTTAATAAAGAGAATTCATTTCTCTGAGTAATATAGCTTTCGTTTCACCCAATTCGGACTAACGGTTGAATTATTATCAATTAAACACTGATAATTCAGTTTATTATTCAATATAAATAATTATTGCAAATTTTTAAATCCTAAAATAATTTTTAAATAATTATTTAAGAAGAATCAAAGTCAAAAATAATTTTTTTATAATTTTTGGAGTTAAAATGAATAAGTTATGATTTATTGAAAATTATGTGATCAATTATCGAAATAATTAATCACTTTTTAAATATTAAATAAATAAATAACTAATAAATAATTAATAAATATTAATTTAATAATTTAAAATAATTAATCCCTAATTATTAGGATTAATCACAACTTATTACAATTATTTACAACTTATCGTTATTTATTCGATTAGATCGATTATTTATAACTATATAATCGATACGATCAACTGATACGATAACTGTCGAATAAATAAACAATTATCCGAATCAGAATTCAATTCACTAATCAGTTACTCGTATTTCTACGAGTTATTCGTATTTCTCGCATAACTATCGAAACATTAGGGTTATTATTATAGTTTATACGATTTAAATTAACTATCTGAATTTAATTATTTATTATGAATCATTATTATATTATACAAATAATTAACTATCGTCTGAATGCTAATAATACTAATAACCGAACTTATCGTTTAGTTACCCGTATAATTACGAGTTATTCGCCTTATTCTCTAATTATCGAATCCTTTCTCGTATTATTCGATCAATATAATCCTTAATTATTAATTATTACTTAACTATTAAATAATAAATAAATAGATATATAATTAGATAAATAGTTAAATACTTAATTAAATAACTAAATTCGAATTTATAAACTAATAAAATAATTTAGGAATTATTAATACAATTTTACAGAATTTAAAAACTAATTTTTAATTGATTTTCAGAATTAATAAACCTAATTTCTGTTTTATAAAAATAAAAGTAAATAAATTTAATTCCAGAAACACAAATAGGAAAACAGATTGGGGGTTTTCAGGATCAAACCCGGGTCGTTTCCCGGGTCGAAACCGGGTCGACTTGGCCCACAGCAACACAGAACGTTTCCCCCCCGTCGTCCTTCAGCCTCCTACATCGAGCTACAGCTGGAAAACTTAAGAACACCGCCGGTAACGGCGGTTTTCCGACGTCCCTAAATCGTGAACCAAATCACGCGAAACCGGTGCCAAACTACTGTAAATTCAACGATCTACACAACTATATCAACAGAATCTTCAAACAATAATCCCAACTTAAAACCCAAATTCAAAAACGGGTTGAAAATCCAAAAACACAATTCACTAATCCGGGAATAGAAAAATTAAATAAAAATATGTATAATCATCTACACAACCTGGGCAATCGATTCATATAACTTTCATCAACCAAAACACTACGATTTGCAAATACCCAATTCGGCTGTAAACCCTAAAAATCGAATTAAAAATCGAAGCAACAAAACATAAAATTGATAACAGAATTAGAAAGTAGAGATCAAGAGCTTTGCAACGACTACTTACATGCTTGATTTGGAGATCAGAAACACGATGAAATCTCTGCTTGAAGTCAAGAACTCAAGAACCCTAATTCTGGAAAATTTGGAATGTTTGCTGAATTTTCTGATTTTAATTAATTAAATTAATAATAATTAGGGTATTTATAGCTGCAAAATTAATACTCCTAAATAAAATTAAGGGGCTAATTATACATTTAATAAAAATATTTTGCCCTAATTTTCATAATTTTTGGGTATTAAAATTTAATTTATAATTATTTTATATATACAATATATATGCCAAAATTTCCCAAAAATTGTGAATATTGCAAAAATACAAAGAAATGGTATAAATAAAAGTCCTATAATTTTATAAAAATAAAAATGTGATTTTTGTGGGGTTTTTAACACCCAGTGGGGCCCGAAAAAGTCATTTTTCGTAAAACGAGAAAATTTATAAAATATCTAGATGTTCAGAATAATGCGATTGTAAAAGCCGTTTGATGAAAAATAAGGCCCATTATTTTATTTGAAATACTGGCTTTAAAATCATTGTTTAGGTCATAAAATGTTTGAAATGAAACCTATGAATGTGAAATAAAATATCTGAAAAATTCCTTGAAAATACAGAAATGGCACGACATACACATAACACATAACAATTTGGGTTTAACAGATAATCACACATAATTAACATATTAATACCCATATTTTATTATAAATATGATATAATACAACGTAAATTTCCTGGTCGTTACATTCTCTCCCCCTTAATAGGATTTTGTCCTCAGAATCTTCTATGAAAACAAATGAGGGTATTTCTCTAACATCTCACTTTCAAGTTCCCAGGTTGATTCTTCAACCATAGGATTTCTCCACAACACTCGCACTAAATATACAGACTTATTTCTCAACACTTTCTCTCGCCGATCTAGAATTCTTACCAGCTGTTCTACAAAAGTCAAATCAGGTTGGATATCTATCGGTTCATATTCTATTACATGCCTAGAATTAGGATTATATCGCTTAAGCATCGATACGTGAAACACATTGTGAATATGCTGTATATGAGGCGGTAAAGCCAGTTCGTACGCAAGTTTTCCTAATTTCTTCAAAATTTCATATGGTCCGACATATCGTGGCTTTAATTTACCCTTATTGCCAAATCTGGTCAATCCTTTCCATGGCGATATTTTGAGTAATACATTTTCTCCTTCCTGGTAGTCCATATCCTTCCTTGCTTGGTCTGCATGTTTGTGTTGCCTGTTTTGCGCTGCATCGAGTCGTTTCTGAATGAGTTCAATCTTTTCTTTAGTTTGTTGGATTAATTCTGGACCCAAAATCTTGCGTTCTCCAACTTCATCCCAATGTACCGGTGATCTGCATTTTCTCCAATATAGTGCTTCGTACGGTGGCATTCCAATGCTGGCGTGATAGCTGTTATTATAAGAAAATTCTACTAGAGGTATATGCTCATCCCAACTGCCTTCAAAATTGATCGCACAAACTCGTATCATGTCTTCAATCGTTTGGATAGTTCTTTCGCTTTGCCCGCCGGTTTGGATGATAAGCGGTACTCATGTTTAACTTTGTTCCAAGGCATTCTTGAAATTGTCTCCAAAATCTTGAGTTGAAACGAGGATCTCGATCAGACACGATAGATATTGGAACTCCATGTCGCATCACAATTTCCTTGAGATGTAGGTGAACTAGCTTGTCAAGCGAAAATCTTTCGTTAATTGGTAGAAAATGTGCCGACTTCGTGAGTCTGTCAATGATTACCCATATCGCATCATAATTTGCCCTAGTCCTCGGTAGTCCTACTACAAAGTCCATCGCTAGATGTTCCCATTTCCATTCTGGAATGTCTAACGGTTGTAATAATCCGCTCGGACGTTGATGTTCCGCTTTAACTCGCTGGCATGTGTAGCATTTACTCACCCATTCTGCTATTTCCTTTTTTCATGTTCGGCCACCAAAAGTTTTCCTTCAGATTGCGATACATTTTTGTGCTTCCTGGATGAATGGAATACTTTGAATTGTGTGCATCTCGCGTTATTTCTTCTTTTAATTCTGCCACGTTAGGGATCCAGATTCTCGATGCAAAGCGTAAAATTCCTTCATTATCTTTCTGAGTTATGATCTCTTCTCCCATTAAGTCATCATCTTGACTCATCACTTCATCTTGACAACGGCGAATCTTCTCTAGCAACTCCGGTTGGAAAGTCATAGCGTAGATAGCTTCTACAGATTCATTGGGAATGCGAATCTCGATTTCCAATTTGTCAAATTCCTTGGCTAATTCTTCGCATGAGGTTAACCAATTCAATCTTTCTTTCCTGCTCAACGCATCCGCTACAACATTTGATTTCCCTGGATGATAACTGATTGTGATATCGTAATCTTTAATCAATTCCAGCCATCGACGTTGACACATGTTCAACTCTTTTTGCATAAAGATATACTTTAGACTTTTATGATCTGTGTAGATTTCGCATTTTTCACCGTAGAGATAATGTCTCCAAAGCTTCAATGCAAATACGATCACTGCCAATTCCAAATCATGGGTAGGATATTTCTGCTCATGGGGTTTAAGTTGTCTCGAAGCATATGTGATGACGTTATCGTGCTGCATCAATACACATCATAGCCCGCGATATGAAGCGTCGTTGAAAATAACAAAATTCCCTTGCTCGTCCGATAATACAAGTACCGGTGCGGTTACTATCCGATTCTTCAACTCTTGGAAACTTTTTTCACATTTATCATTCCATACAAACTTTTCACTTTTTCGAGTTAACTTGGTCAACGGCGTTGCTATTTTCGCAAAATCTTTGACAAATCTTCTATAATACCTTGCCAATCCCAAGAAACTTCGAACTTCTGTCGGTGTCTTTGGTCGTTCCCAATTTAATACAGCTTCAATCTTCACTGGATCGACTTGGATGCCTTCTCTACTGATGATATGCCCTAGAAATTGTACTTCCCTTAACCAGAATTCACATTTTGAGAATTTTGTGTATAGTTGCTCTTTCCTTAGAATATCCAAAGCTATTCTTAAGTGTTCCGCATGCTCTTCTTCCATCTTGGAATAAATCAAGATTTGGGTTGTCTTTAAAATTGGTTTTCTAATTTTATAATTTCAATAATTATTTTTAGGACTTTATAAAATTGAGAAATCAATATTTTGTTAATTATTCATTTTTAAATGATTTTCTGAGTGTGCTAAAATGTTAAAATCCATATTTAATTATGGGAATCTTTAAAAATTATGAAATTTATATTTTATTAATTTCGTATTATTCGGAGAATTTTAAAATTATTTTGGGAATTTTCGGGAATCGTTTCACCCGCGTGTCGTTTCGTTGTTTGTTAAAGAGCGGGTATAAAGTGCGCTTTCGGAATTGCTTTTAAAAATTTGAAAATTATATTTTAATTAGTTCGAAATATTTCGGATATTTTTCGATTAGTTGGAATTTATTTCAATGCGTTTTTAATACTAGTTGGTTCGTTAAAAATACATATGTCGGGATATAAATTGGGTTCCGGGGATTCAGAAATTCAGTTTATTAATAAACCAACGCGTATCTTGTTTTAACAGGACACGTGTGGCTGCCTTGTTATTTCCTTGGTTTATTCCCTTTGGTCATTCGGTTGTCTTGAACTCTTTCTCGATTGTTTCTTGCTTTTGCTCCGCTCCTTTCTTCGACTTTCATCATCTTCATTTTACTTTGCCTCCCTGGGCTTCATTTCTCCATTTCTCTGTTTTCCGGCGATCTCTCCATTGAGCCGCCCCTGTGTGTGTGTGTGTGGCGCGGTGGCGCGTGTGTCACCTGTGCAGTGATGCGGTTGTGTGTTTGGTTGGACTGGTTATTGGGCTTGCAGTTGGGCTCTACTGTTGGGCTTATTCTGTGAGCTTGTTCTGGCAGTTGGGATTTTGGATTATTTTGTTTGGGCCTGTTCGTGTAGCAGATTTGTTATGGTGAATTGATTTTGATTCTTTTTATTTACTTAATTTTCTGCAGGAAAATAAATGAGTATCATTTGTCAAATAAAAGAATTTCGTGGCGAGAAAATAATATTAATCGGTATGATTTATTTGGGAACTCGTATTATATCGGGCGCCAATAAATTGTGCTACCGTTGACGATGAACTTCGGTGAGTCAACGGTGGACGGTGATGACGATGTTCTGAGTCCTAAATTCTATAAATAAATAAAATAAAATAATTATGTAAAATATGTTTGGACTTAAATAATTAATTTTTGTTGGTGTTGGGTTGTACAGAATAATATTGTGGATTGTTGAGAATTGTTGACGTCGATTATAATCGACGGGTAGTCTTATAAATAAAGAAGTTGCTGCCAAAATTTTCTAAAAATATATTTGTTATCGTGCATAATTATGTTCTACGTGTTATCCCTATTTATGCTCGAGAGATGTGATTACATGATTATGTGTATAATAATAATACGAGTCGGGTTGTTGGATTTGGGTTATTAGGATTTGAGGATATCAAGCATGTCGGTATAACTAATTAGAGTATTCTGTAATTGTAGATCCCAGTCGAGTTGTTCCAGGATCAAAGTCAGCGTGAAAGCTATTAGGGTTTGTAAAGCGTTGCAAGGCAAGTACCCCTGACCATTCTTTTATGGTTCAGTGTATATGAATAGCAAAATGTTTTATTCTCGTAATGGAACAGAAACGTTTTAAGTTACGTATCCCCTGTAGTTAGAAATCACTGTTTTCGAATTGTTTTAGGGAAAAGTAACTTCGAAAGGTACCTGTCTCAAATGGAATGATTTGCGAAACGGATTTTATATGTGTGCTGGCTAAATAAATGATTTTGAAAATGAGATAGGTACAAGTGTTTTGAAAACTGGATAAAACGGTCAGATATGGGATACATTGGGGCCAGAGTAGGCCTATTGAGGTGGCGTAAGAGGCTAATTCGGTTGCGCGCATTATAAAACCGATTAGTCTAGCAGGTCAGAGACCTAGCTAGTCTCTGAGTTTCGGAACAGGTAAATGGGATGGCAGTTAGAGCCGTCTGGGGTTGATAGCCTGATCAGCTGTCTTCACATATCCGCTATGTATCTGATTGGGATTTTTGAATTATATTAAAGCATGATTGATTGATACAACGGTTTTATAAAATAGTTAGCATGCTAAAATTGGACTCTGGTATTATGCAGCACACTACAATGTTGTTTTCACAAAGTATGCTAATTAGTGATATCCAGTTACTTTGATTATAATTATGAAATGTTGATATCATGATTACAGCTCTGTTCCCATTATTGTTACATTACTGTTTTAATCTGTTATTCATATTTGGTACTGCTGAGCGATTATGCTCACACTTGCAAACTGTTATGTATATTTCGCAGATGCCTAGAAGATCAGTCAGACCGACCCGTGTTCCCGCCCCTACTGGACCTGGCTCCTCTGAGGTAGTTTGTATCAGACCATGAGGTCTGAAGAGTTGCTGAATAAAGTTAGTGTGTCTTAGATAGTGAATAAAGAGTTTGTAATAATGAGAATTTGAATTATACTTGAACCTGGATTGGATCTTGGTTCGGGGTCAAGTTAGTATATTTTAATAATAATTCTGTTGTTTATATTTTTTTTGTAATTGTGTTTAGTGACGTCAACTCCTAACCCCGGGGTTGAGGCCGTCACAGTTGGTATCAGAGCTACAGGTTCAAGTCCCTGATTCAGGTTAGGGATCGTGTCGAGTAGGTGATAACGTGAGTCTTTAAGTGTGAGTCAGCAACTCATATAGAGGAGCTAACCTTTAGAGTCAGTCGAGGGTTCCGACGGCGTTACCCTGGCATCTATTAAATGTTTTGATAGAATTCCTTGACCTGGTTGTGTCTTGCCTGTATATTTATTATGTTGGTAGTGGCCTATTGCGATTTCGAGTTCTCCATCTCGGGCTTCTGATTCGGATAGCTCAGATTCGGAGAAACCCCTTGATGCTGTCACCGAGGAGACCCCTATGCCTCCTCCACCAGTCCCTTCTTTTGTGCCTCGAGACATCCCTGGATCTGGTCCTCGTCCCCGTTGGGTACGTAGGTCTGTGTCTACTGTCAAGGATTTCCCTCCTGGCTGCGATCCCAGTTCTTCCATGATGAGACCTCCGGTACCTCCTGTGGCCCCTAGTGGTACTTCTTCACCGATCCCTTATCATGTCCATAGGGCGGTGAATACTTCCTTTATCAGAGATCAGAGTCCAGAGTTTGCTGCCCAGTTGGACCAGGTACCTATTGCACCATTTCAGGGTATTGCTGCCCCTTCTCCTGAGGTGCGAGCCCGTGTGAGAGCATTGACCCAGATGGCTGTAGAGAGGGCTAGATCTGTTGACCGTTTCATTAGCTCAGAGTTTAGAGCGGTGCAGTATCTGGACCTAGTGAACTGGCTAGTATTTGAGCTAGGTTCCACTGGTGGCAGTGGTAGTGGCTAGACAGAGCTGCAGTAGAGGGATGCAGAGCTCAGAGTGACTTCTAGGAGTTCTGCAGTTGTTTACTTTATATATGTACATTATGTTGTGATAGGTTGTAGTAGGCGAGGCTGTTATGACAACCAATTTTGGTGTGTATTTGGATGGTTCTTTGTATTTGGATTTTCAGTTGTACTAGTTGGATTCTGTTGGTTACTGTAGTTCAGCTACTTTATCTTATTGTTCAGTTTTTATATATTGTGCGTTGCTATTATTGTTGTTATTATTATTGTTGTTTCTGTTGCTGGCATTTTTAGATTATAATCATTCACTCAGGACGGATCCAATTATAATGGGGGATGAGAATATTGTCTTAGTGGCAACGCACTCCTGATGCATGAATATAAACTGCTGGAGCAATCCATTTTCTTATATATGACTATTATGTTTCAGGAGATGCCACCAAAGAGAAATTCTCAGCCTAATAACGGATCTGCTGGGGATCCTTCCATGAGTGATTTGATGAACTTGTTGCGTCAGCAGACTATACAGCTGGCCCAACAACAACAACAATTCCAGCAACAACAACAACAATTGCAACAACAACAACAACAACAGCAACAGCAGCTCATACAGCAACAACAACAGCAAATCCAACAACAGCAACAACAAATCCAACAGCAGCATGAGATGAGAGGGGCAAATCACGGTGTTAGTTTTAAGTCTTTTCAAGTAGTGAAGCCCCCAGAGTTTAAAGGAGAGGTAGATCCTGTTGTTTCCAGGATATGGTTAAAGGAAATGGAAAAATCGTTTGCCCTCACTAAGGTGAGTGAGGATTTAAAGACTGATTATGCTAGTTATTTTCTGAGGAATGATTCGAATTATTGGTGGGAATCTACGCGAGCCCTAGAAGGAGAAGGTCCAGTTCCCTGGGCCAGAATCACAAAATTGTTTTTGGAAAAATACTTTCCATCATGTCTCCAAAGTCAAATGGAGATGGAATTTTTGGAGCTGAAACAAGGAAATAGGAGTGTCACGGAATATGAAGCGAAGTTTACGGAGTTGGCCCGTATAGCACCGGAATATGTGAGTTCAGAAGCCCAACGAGCGAAGCGGTTTCAACAAGGGTTGAAGCCAGAAATAAGGAGTGGAGTTGTAGCCTTACAACTCAAGACATATACTTCGGTAGTCCAGGCTGCCTGGGTGATAGAGAGTGATCAGAAGTTAGCTGCAAAGGAGCAGGGTGAAAAGAAGAGGAAATTTGAAAGTGGACCTGCAAAGTCAGAATCAGGGATAGCGAGTCGGAAGTTTTAGCGTTGGTTTGGAAGGAATAAGAATAAAAAGTTTAAAGAGCAGAACTTTCCCCAAGTTAAGCCCAGTACAACATCAGTTAACTCTGCCCCGACGAGGATGAGTAAGCTAGTGGTTGATTGTAAGACGTGTGGGAAAAAGCACAGTAGACAGTGCCGCGAGAATATGAATTGTTTTAAGTGTGGACAGAAAGGTCAGTATTCCACGGAGTGTAAGTCTGAGATTCAAGGAGTTACTTGTTTTAGTTGCGGAAAAGTGGGACACATAGCTAGGAATTGCAAGTCAGTGACTAAAGGTAATGTTGGAAAGAGTGTGTCCCAAGGACCAGCAACCAGTACTGCGAGAGCTAGGACTTTTAAGATGACCCAGAAGTCTCCAGTTCATGATTCTGATGTGGTTGCAGGTATGCTTACTTTAAATTCCGTACCTGTTAACGTTTTGTTTGACTCAGGAGCGTCCAAATCTTTTATATCTGTGAATTGTGTAAATAAAATGCAATTGATGTTAGAAGACTTAGACGGACCTCTAACTATAGAAGTGGCTAATAAAGATAAAGTACCGGTAAAGCAATTTTGTCCTAATTGTTCCCTAGAGATTTCAGGATATATATTCCCTGTTGACTTAATACCCTTCGAGTTGGGAGACTTTGATGTTATTTTAGGTATGGATTGGTTGTCTCGATACAGGGCAAATATTGATTGTAAGAAAAAGAGAGTTATTATGTACACCTCAGATAATAGAAGGATCAGTTACCAAGGGCAGAGGCAAGATAGGAAGTTTCTCTCAGTGATGCAAGCAAGAAGATTGTTGAGACAAGGATGTGAAGCGTACTTGGCTCATGTTGTGGATACGAAGAAAGAGACCCCTATTTTGGATGAAATCCCTGTAGTAAGAGAATTCCCTGACGTTTTCCCAGAAGAATTACCAGGATTGCCACCTGATCGTGAGATAGAGTTTTCCATTGATTTGGTACTTGGAGCTGAACCAGTTTCTAAGGCTCCATACGGAATGGCCCCGATGGAAATGAAAGAATTGGCTAAGCAACTTCAGGAATTATTGGATAAAGGAGTTATTCGACCCAGTGTTTGTAATAACCCCAATTTTTGGAAATTTTTGAAACCCTTATGAATAGTGATTTTGCAAATTATGCTGAATAAGAAAAATTTTCATGCCACACTATGTAGGGGTTCTGTTATTGATATTCTGAGATTTTATTAGTACTCTATATGGTATATAAGTGTATGTAAAGATCGTCAGAATCCAATTCCGAACACTTTGATTTTTCCCAAAAATCCACTAGATACGGAAAGAATTGAGTATAAGATAACAGGATAAAAAGGATTTAAATAAAAGGATTCTAAGAGAGGATCATAAAAGGATTAGAATGTATTAAGAAAGGTTAAGGAAACCCAAGTAATAAGATCCCGGGTATGATCCCTCAAACGATAAACGAAAATGAAAGTTAAGCGAACCGTATAACAGATCAACGATCATTAGGCAAAAAATTAGGAAGTTAATCAAGGAGGTTAGGGATGATGAGGTCATCCAACCAATAAGGAGAGGACAAGTAAGGGATGATGACACAATAAGGAGATGTAAGCATGACATAGGAGGGAAGGAGGTGTGGATGAATGATAACCACACAAAGTTCAAGGTTATTAAGGTAATTAACCAAAATCTAAACAAAAAAAACCAACCAAAAATCAAATCAAAGCAAAAACACAAAAATCTCTCTTTCTTCCAAGCTTGCTCTCGGCTTTTCTTCTTTTTCAAAGAAGAAATTTCCAAAAATCAAGTTCCAAGCATTGTTAAATCACAAGGTAATTATCTAAGGTTCCTTGTACATAGATATGGATATCCTATAAGTTTAAGCTTCTAATTCCTTCACAATCTCTTCCAATAAATCAAGGAAGAAGATGGTGAATAGTAACCTTCAAGAAATAACTTTGGTTTTCTTGATTTTTTATGAAAGTTCAAGGTGCTTAAGCATAGATCAAGGCTTCTTTAGGCTTCCTAGCTACTCACATCACTTCAAGGAAGGTATATCATCTCCAAACCCTAGCTTTACATTGTATATTAGAATGATTTTGGTTGTTATGGTAATAAAGTAGCTTAATTCTTGTTGGTTTAAAGTTTGGGTTGGAATGATGGTGAATTGAATGTTGAAATCTTATGGTTTGGTTAAAGGATTTAAGTATAGTTAAATTCAAGTTTAAGAATAAGTATAATTGTTAATATTGAGTTGATTGGGGCTGTTTTAGTGTGATATGGATGGACTTTGGTTGTATGAATGGATTGGGGTTGTTTGGTGGTTGAATTGGAATGGTATAAAATTGGGAAATCGCGTAAACATAGCCGTCATAATGTCCGATTTAATTTAGACTGCTTTTGTTCATAACATTAGGACCCGAGAACTCCCTGCTAGGTTTTGACCATTGCCATATTTAGATATTTCATGTTATGATCTTCATTTTGATATGTGGTTCGTTTGATTCCGATGTACGGTTTAGGAGAAACGGCCGTTTTAAGTAACGATGTTTCGCGAACAAAACATTACCCCTCGCCTTACTTTAAAACATAGGTTAAAGACCTAAAAAGGGTTAATTAGTGTATGAATCAATTATGTTAAGTGTATTAGGCAGTTGGTAAGACACTCGCGAAGGAATCGCCTTAAAACTCGTAATGGGTAATTTATTTAAAATGGTGGAGCCGAGGGTACTCGAGTGACTTAAGAGAATCAGTAAGCGCAAAATGAGCGTTAGAGTCTAAGTTGGTTAGAGTATAGATTTACAAGTGACTTTGGTTTAATTCCAACTTACTTGTTGTTTATAGGTTACCAGACTCGTCCCGAGCCATTCGTAACCCCCAGTCACTCAGTCAAGTTTTCTACCCGTATAACTGTTGTTGTGATGTATATGTGTATATGCATGATCTTGCGATAAATGCATATTTGTTATTAGCAAACTCTTGCGATATATTGTAGCATGTGATATGGTATATATGCATGCCTGTTTCATATTCTTGGTTTATATATCTGTTGGTTCAAACGCTTATAGTTGCATAATACCTATGCTAGAGATAAGCGGTATTTGAGTTTACCCTTAGTATAGGGGATAAAAGTTGAACATATTTCTAAACCGGGAGTCGATGTTCCCGAGAATAATATATATATTTTATATATATATATATAGTTATAGTTTTCAAAACTATTAATCGAATAAGGTTTATTCGATAACTTTATCTTTATTTTATTTAATGAATATTATTTCGAATATTCATCCGAGGATTTATGACTCCCTTTATTTTATTATTGAATATTATTTTGAATATTCATCCGAGGACTTATGACTCCTTTATTTTATTATTGAATATTATTTTCAATATTCATCCGAGGACTTATGACTCCTTTATTTTATTATTGAATATTATTTTGAATATTCATCCGAGGACTTATGACTCCTTTATTTTATTATTGAATATTATTTTGAATATTCATCCGAGGACTTATGACTCCTTTATTTTATTATTGAATATTATTTTGAATATTCATCCGAGGACTTATGACTCAGTTTATATTATTTAATGATTATTAATTGGATATTCATTTGAGGATGTATGACTCCTTTATTTTATTTAATGAATATTATTTATAATATTCATTCGAGGTATTATGACTCCGCTTATTATTTAATAATATTCTTTATTTTATTAAAGAATAATGTTCGATAATCAAACTTACTTTTGATTATTAAAATAAAGATATTACTTTCGTATAAGTATATCTTTGATTATTTACTATTCATTTCAAGTATAAGTTTTCCAACTTCTACCTCAATTATTCTTTATGGGAATATTATTTAAATAATAATATTCAGATATTTCTTTTATATTGAGACTTATTTACTTTATTAAATCAGCATTATTCCAAACACTCTTTAAAGTGTTTTCGAGTATTCAAAATGATTTTTAAAAGTTAGAGCGGATCCCAAAACTCATTTTTTTTATATTTAAGATCTTCCTTTTAAAAAGGGATTTAAATACTCGCTCAAAACCTGAGGGATCCGGCTCTATAGTGTATTTTATATTCGCAACAAGGTTGCAGTTTTGGTAAATGAATAGATTACTTACCCAACGTTCGGGAAGTAAGTCCATCTATCGAGTCGGCATAAGCAACATGGGCTCAGTGGGCGTCCATGATAGTGTAAGTGGCTCAGTGGGAGTCCATCAAATGCATAAGTGGCTGAGTGGCAGTCCAGCATAAGGTCCTATTGCGACCAAGGTGATGACCAGTGGGGAATTCGTCCATCTACTAGTAGAAAAGGTTACTTATTGGTATCCTTGCCTGATCAGCAAGATATCGGGTTTATGCCACAATTCTTTTCCTTTCCAAAAATTCATTGGATGTTACAAACTATGTTCATACCTTATATGACAGAGGTTTTCAGGAAATGTATAAAGAAGATGTATATGTGGATATATATATATATATCAGAACTTAATGAAGTATATCATAACTTCATTTCCTTTAAAATATTTCAAAGATTGAATCTATTCAAGTCTTATCTTGTAGTCTCATCAGTGTGATGAACTTTTGAAACTAATTATAACTTGAACGGTGGTAGTTCAAGTAGTATTCGGAAAAGATATAAGTATATTGGAGTATCTTGTAACTTCATCTTTTAAACTTATATCTAGTAAATGATTATCTTATGCATATCAAAGACTTTTAGAAAAACGTTGAGACAAGGTTAGATATATGAGATCACCTTGCAATGATATTTATTTTTATACAGTTATAAACTGGAACTCTGTGTATATTATGCATGGAAGAGGACTTCCAAGATTTTGAAAAGTATATATGTATATATACTGAATATTTTGCGACTTCATCGCATTAAGATATCAAACTTGGTTCATTTCTTTTGACCAAGACTTTCATGAGTACTATGAGAAGGCTCGCATATTGTAAATCATTATACATATTATTTTGGTGGGCTTGCTACTCACCCTTGCTTTCTTCTTTCATCACACAACAACAGATAGAAAAGATGAACAAGACCAAGCTTCCAATTCGCAAGCGGTTAGGAAACGTTCCGCAGTTTTCAGGAAGCGTTGATGCCGCCGTAGCTGAGGTAGGAGCTACCAATAGGCTAGGCTTTCAACTTTTGATGTACCAGATTATGTATATTTATGAATTGTAATAATGGCAAAGAAATGTAAATTTATTCAGAAACCCTTTTAAGGTGTAATGGCATATAATTTTGGAATAAAATGACTTGTGATTATTTTTGGATATTCATATTTGAGACTATAACTTGTGGTGTGTGTGTTTATTGTGGGGTCATAGTACAGAGTAGTTGATTAATTATTAAGATTGGGTGTTATTAAGGGAAATGGAACTCGTGACAACCCGGATCCCCGACCCCGGATTTGGGGGTGTTACAGTGTTTCCCCGTGGGGTGCTCCAGTGTTATTTGTGAAGAAAAAGGATGGAAGCATGAGATTGTGCATTAATTATAGAGAGTTGAACAAGTTGACAATAAAGAATAAGTATCCCTTGCCACGAATCGACGATTTGATTGATCAGCTTAAGGGAGCATGTTACTTCTCAAAGATTGATTTAAGATCTGGCTACCACCAACTGAAGATAAAGCCGGAAGATATCCCCAAAACTGTATTTCGAACAAGGTATGGCCATTATGAGTTTCTAGTGATGTCGTTTGGTTTGACGAATGCGCCAGCAGCTTTCATGGATTTGATGAATAGGGTATATAAGGAGTATTTGGATATATTTGTTATTGTATTTATTGATGACATCCTCATATATTCGAAGAATCCAGAAGATCACGCAGTGCATCTGCAGATTGACCTTCAAAAGTTAAGAGAAAAGCAATTTTATGCCAAGTTTTCTAAGTGTGAGTTTTGACTGACGGAAGTACAGTTCCTTGGTCACGTAATAAGTAAAGAAGGTATCAAAGTAGACCCGGTAAAGATTGAAGCCGTATAAAAATGGGAGCAACCGAAGACACCAACGGAAATAAGAAGTTTTTTTGGATTAGCAGGATATTATCGAAGGTTTGTGAAAGATTTCTCGAAGATTGCATCCCCACTAACCAAGTTGACCAGGAAGAATGAGAAGTTCGTTTGGACGGAAAAGTGTGAAGAGAGTTTCCAAGAGTTAAAACGAAGACTAGTGATGGCTCTAGTGTTAGCATTGCCAGATGAGACGGGAAACTTTGTAATTTATAGTGATGCTTCTTTGAAAGGATTGGGATGTGTGTTAATGCAACATGACAAAGTGATTGCGTATGCCTCCAGACAACTAAAGCCCCACGAGCAGAAATATCCGGTTCATGACCTTGAATTGGCGGCTATAGTATTTACTTTAAAGTTATGGCG
This sequence comes from Apium graveolens, assembly GCF_009905375.1. NCBI lineage: Eukaryota > Viridiplantae > Streptophyta > Magnoliopsida > Apiales > Apiaceae > Apium > Apium graveolens. The sequence goes on from NC_133653.1 coordinate 124,801,569, forward strand.
TCACTACTTGTATGGCGAGAAATGCGATATTTACACGGATCATAAGAGCCTGAAGTACATATTCACGCAGAAATATCTGAACATGAGACAGAGAAGGTGGTTGGAGTTGATTAAGGACTATGATTGTTCGATTAATTATCACCCAGGTAAAACCAATGTAGTGGCTGATGCCTTAAATAGGAAGAAAAGGCTAAATATGGTTAAGATTGCGGAGGAATTGGCACGAGACTTGGAAAGAATGGAGATTGAAGTTCGAGGATCTAACGGAAGTCAAGAGCAACTAAATGAAATTACTTTCCAGCCGGCCTTGATGGAAAATATTATAAGATGTCAAGAAGGAGTTATGGAACAAGAGTTGGATACTTTGACAGGAGAAGAGCTGTGTACTCAAAAAGATAGTCAAGGTTTATATAGGTTTTCGTCCAGAGTTTGGATTCCTGATGTAACAGAGTTGAAGAACGAAGTATTGCAAGAAGCACATAACTCTAGGTTTTCTATCCACCCTGGTAGTACCAAGATGTACCAGGATTTGAAGAGAAATTTTTGGTGGCCAGGAATGAAGAAGGATATTGCCAATTGGGTAAGTAAATGTCACGTGTGTCAGACGGTGAAAGCAGAGCATCAACGACCAAGTGGATTGTTACAACCTTTGGAGATTCCCCAATGGAAATGGGAAGACATTGCTATGGATTTTGTAGTGGGATTGCCAAAGACGAGAGCGAATCATGATGCTATTTGGGTAATCATTGATAGATTGACTAAGTCGGCGCATTTCCTTCCGATTAATAAGAGGTATTCGTTGGAAAAGCTAGTGAAGTTATACTTGGATGAGATAGTTACCAAACATGGAGTTCCTGTTTCTATAGTGTCGGATCGAGACCCTAGATTTAATTCTAGGTTTTGGACTAAATTCCAAGAGTGCTTAGGAACGAAATTGAATATGAGCACCGCCTATCACCCTCAGACAGATGGCCAAAGTGAGAGAACGATTCAGACCATAGAAGATATGTTGAGAGTCTGTGTTTTGGATTTTAAAGGTAATTGGGATGAGCACCTACCTTTGATTGAGTTCTCGTACAACAACAGCTACCATGCCAGTATAGGGATGCCACCTTATGAAGCTTTGTATGGACGAAAGTGTAGATCACCATTGTACTGGGATGAGGTAGGAGAAAAGAAAGTGTTAGGCCCTGAGTTGGTTCAGCAGACTAAGGATACCATAGTGTTGATTCAGAAAAGGTTGGAAGCAGCTCAAGATAGATAAAGAAAATACGCAGATTTGCATAGGAAAGAAATGGACTTTGAGATAGGAGCTTTGGTGTTACTAAAAGTATCGCCTTGGAAAGGGTTAGTATAATTTGGTCAGAAGGGTAAACTTAGCCCTAGATTCATAGGACCCTTTGAGGTTTTGAAGAGAGTGGGAAAGGTCGCTTATGAGATAGCGTTACCACCGTAGTGGCAGCACATTCATAATGTGTTCCACGTATCTATGTTGAAGCCTTATGTCCCTAATTCGAATCAAATTATAGAATATGAACCGATTGAGCTTCAACCAGATTTGTCCTATGTAGAACAACCGGTTTAGATCCTAGACCGTAAGGAACGAGTCCTTAGGAATAAGTCAATTCCTATAGTAAAAGTTTTGTGGAGAAATCCTCGAGTAGAAGAGTCTACTTGGGAATTGGAGTCAGACATGCTTGATAAATATCCTCATTTGTTTAGTTGAATTAGATTCTGGGGACAGAATCTTTTTAAGGGGGAAGGAATATAACGACTCGTGTATTTTTATTTTATTTTTAATATTTGGAAGTGTAATAAAAGTTTAAGTAAATAAATAAAAGACGTGTATTGATTTTGGCAGCGGTTATTGATTGTTATTTAATTAATTATGATTTGTTGATATGTGGAATTGAATTGTGTGATTTATTAGTGAGTTACATGATTTTATTTTACTTGTAAAAGTGATTTTATTGTAATTTTAATTCCATAAAGATTTGGGTTGTCTTTAAAATTGGTTTTCTAATTTTATGATTTCAATAATTATTTTTAGGACTTTATAAAATTGAGAAATCAATATTTTATTAATTATTCATTTTTAAATGATTTTCTGAGTGTGCTAAAATGTTAAAATCCATATTTAATTATGAGAATCTTTAAAAATTATGAAATTTATATTTTATTAATTTCGTATTATTCGGAGAATTTTAAAATTATTTTGGGAATTTTCGAGAATCGTTTCACCCGTGTGTCGTTTCGTTGTTTGTTAAAGAGCGGGTATAAAGTGCGCTTTCGGAATTGCTTTTAAAACTTTGAAAATTATATTTTAATTAGTTCGGAATATTTCGGATCTTTTTGGATTAGTTGGAATTTATTTCAATGCGTTTTTAATACTACTTGGTTCTTTAAAAATACATATGTCGGGATATAAATTGGGTTCCGGGGATTCAGAAATTCAGTTTATTAATAAACCAACACGTATCCTGTTTTAACAGGACACGTGTGGCTGCCCTGTTATTTCCTTGGTTTATTCCCTTTGATCATTTGGTTGTCTTGAACTCTCTCAATTCTCTGTTTTCTTTCTCGATTGTTTCTTGCTTTTGCTCGGCTCCTTTCTTCGGCTTTCATCTTTTTCCTTTTACTTTGCCTCCCTGGGCTTCGTTTCTCCATTTCTCTGTTTTCCGGCGATCTCTCCGGTGAGCCGCCCCTGTTTCTGGTTGGCTTGGCTTTGATTTATACAGTTGGTATACATATATATATACGTGTGTGCCCTATGTGTATGTCCGTGTGTGTGTGTATGTGTGTGCGTGTGTGTGTGTGGCACGGTGGCGCGTGTGTCACCTGTGCAGTGATGCGGTTGTTCGTTTGGTTGGGCTGGTTATTGGGCTTGCAGTTGGGCTCTACTGTTGGGCTTATTCTGTGAGCTTGTTTTTGGCAGTTGGGATTTTGGATTATTTTGTTTGGGCCTATGTTGGGCCTGTTCGTGTAGCAGTTTTGTTATGGTGAATTGATTTTGATTCTTTTTATTTACTTAATTTTCTGCAGGAAAATAAATGAGTATCATTTGTGAAATAAAAGAATTTTGTGGCGAGAAAATAATATTAATCGATATGATTTATTTGGGAACCCGTATTATATCGGGCGCCAATAAATTGTGCTGCCGTTGACGATGAACTTCGGTGAGTCAACGGTGGACGGTGATGACGATGTTCTGAGTCCTAAATTCTATAAATAAGTAAAATAAAATAATTATGTAAAATATGTTTGGACTTAAATAATTAATTTTTGTTGGTGTTGGATTGTACAGAATAATATTGTGGATTGTTGAGAATTGTTGACGTCGATTATAATCGACGGGTAGTCTTATAAATAAAGAAGTTGCTGCCAAAATTTTCTAAAAATATATTTGTATTCGTGCATAATTATGTTCTATGTGTTATCCCTATTTATGCTCGAGAGATGTGATTACATGATTATGTGTATAATAATAATACGAGTCGGGTTGTTGGATTTAGGTTATTAGGATTTGAGGATATCAAGCATGTCGGTATAACTAATTAGGGTATTCTGTAATTGTAGATCCCAGTCGAGTTGTTCCAGGATCAAAGTCAGCGTGAAAGCTATTAGGGTTTGTAAAGCGTTGCAAGGCAAGTACCCCTGACCATTCTTTTATGGTTCCGTGCATATGAATATCTAAATGTTTTATTCTCGTAATGGAACAGAAATGTTTTAAGTTACGTATCCCCTGCAGTTATAAATCACTATTTTCGAATTGTTTTGGGGAAAAGTAACTTCGAAAGGTACCTGTCTCAAATGGAATGATTTTGAAAATGGGATAAGTACAAGTGTTTTGAAAACTGGATAAAACGGTCAGATATGGGATACATTGGGGCCAGAGTAGGCCTATTGAGGTGGCGTAAGAGGCTAATTCGGTTGCGCGCATTATAAAACCGATTAGTCCAGCAGGTCAGAGACCTAGCTAGTCTCTAAATTCCGGAACAGATAAATGGGATGGCAGTTAGAGCCGTCTGGTGTTGATAGCCTAATCAGCTGTCTTCACATATCCGCTATGTATCTGATTGGGATTTGTGAATTATATGAAAGCATGATTGATTGATACAGCGGTTTTATAAAATAGTTAGCATGCTATAATTGGACTCTGGTATTATGCAGCACACTACAATGTTGTTTTCACAAAGCATGCTAATTAGTGATATCCAGTTACTTTGATTATCATTATGAAATGTTGATATCATGATTACAGCTCTGTTCCCATTATTGTTACATTACTGTTTTAATCTGTTATTCATATTTGGTACTGCTGAGCGATTATGCTCACCCTTGCAAACTATTATGTATATTTCGCAGATGCCTAGAAGATCAGTCAGACCGACCCGTGTTCCCGCCCCTACTGGACCTGGCTCCTCTGAGGTAGTTTGTATCAGACCATGAGGTCTGAAGAGTTGCTGAATAAAGTTAGTGTGTCTTAGATAGTGAATAAAGAGTTTGTAATAATGAGAATCTGAATTATACTTGAACCTGGATTGGATCTTGGTTCGGGGTCAAGTTAGTATATTTTAATAATAATTCTGTTATTTATATTTTTTTGTAATTGTGTTTAGTGACGTCAACTCCTGACCCCGGGGTTGAGGCCGTCACATTATACGAATAATTAACTATCGTCCGAATGCTGCTAATAATAATAACCGAACTTATCGTTTAGTTACCCGTATAATTACAAGTTATTCACCTTATTCTCTAATTATCGAATCCTTTCTCATATTATTCGATTAATATAATCCTTAATTATTAATTATTACTTAACTATTAAATAATAAATAAATAGATATATAATTAGATAAATAGTTAAATAATTAATTAAATAACTAAATTCGAATTTATAAACTAATAAAATAATTTAGGAATTATTAATACTATTTTACAGAATTTAAAAACTAATTTTTAATTGATTTTCAGAATTAATAAAACTAATTTCTGTTTTATAAAAACAAAAGTAAATAAATTTAATTCCAGAAACACAAACAGGAAAACAGATTGGGGGTTTTCAGGATCAAACCCGGTTCGTTTCCCGGGTCGACTCGGGTCGATGAAGAACAACACGGCTGCCCAGAAAAATCCCGACGCCGGCGGGCTAACTCCGGCGAACAATCCGGCAATTAAACAACGACCAACCGTCATGATTCCAGCTCATTCTTTACCATTTTTTTTGGCCCATAGCAACACAGAACGTTTCCCCGCCGGAAAACTTAAGAACACCGCCGGTAACGGCGATTTTCCGACGTCCCTAAATCGTGAACCAAATCACGCGAAACCGGTGCCAAACTACCGTAAATTCAACGATTACACAACTATATCAACAGAATCTTCAAATAATAATCCCAACTTAAAACCCGAATTTAAAAACGGGTTGAAAATCCAAAAACACAATTCACTAATCCGGGAATAGAAAAATTAAATAAAAATATGTATAATCATCTACACAACCTGGGCAATCGATTCATATAACTTTCATCAACCAAAACACAACGATTTGCAAAAACCCAATTCGGCTATAAACCCTAAAAATCGAAGCAACAAAACACAAAATTGATAACAGAATTAGAAAGTAGAGATCAAGAGCTTTGCAATGACTACTTACATGCTTGATTTAGAGATCAGAAACACGATGAAATCTCTGTTTGAAGTCAAGAACTCAAGAACCCTAATTCTGGAAAATTGGGAATGTTTGCTGAATTTTCTGATTTTAATTAATTAAATTAATAATAATTAGGGTATTTATAGCTGCAAAATTAATACTCCTAAATAAAATTAAGGGGCTAATTATACATTTAATAAAAATATTTGGCCCTAACTTTCATAATTTTTGGGTATTAAAATTTAATTTATAATTATTTTATATATACAATATATATGCCAAAATTTCCCAAAAATTGGGAATATTGCAAAAATACAAAGAAATGATATAAATGAAAGTTCTATAATTTTATAAAAATAAAAATGTGATTTTTGTGGGGTTTTTAACACCCAGTGGGGCTCGGAAAATTCATTTTTTGTAAAATGAGAAAATTTATAAAATATCTAGATGTTCAGAATAATGCGATTGTAAAAGCCGTTTGATGAAAAATAAGGCCCATTATTTTATTTGAAATATTGGCATTAAAATCATTGTTTAGGTCGTAAAACGTTTGAAATGAAACCTATGAATGTGAAATAAAATATTTGAAAAATACCTTGAAAATACAGAAATGACACGACATACACATAACACATAACAATTTGGGTTTAACAGATAATCACACATAATTGACATATTAATACACATATTTTATTATACATATGATATAATACAACGTAAATTTCCTTGTCATTACAATTGCTTACTGAAAGAGATGTGTCCTAAGTCCAATCATGTATGATGATTTAGGAATAACTTTTATATAATCTGTTTTGATTTCATTGATATTAATAAAAGACTTGTTTTGGTTTTATTGCGGGCTTTATCTATTTAAGTGTTTAAATAAGATATACCATAGTTTAGAGTAAAGCTTTTTATGGATTATGATGAGATCATAATAATGAGACCTAGAAGATGATAACTCTAAACTTAAATATTTCCTGGTCATAGGATTACTAACTGGTAATTAGTAATCCGCAAAGATCGGTACATACTATGCTTGCTTCATTATGAAGGATGTCTATTCTCATAGACATTTGTGTGATGACACTATAGCTAGTATGTAGGTGCTTATTGTAGAATAAGTTCACTGAACATGACTCACACAACTGAACAACTGATGGAGTTCACTCACGTGTCAGCAGTTATTCACATAGTGATAGTTGTACAAGTATCCTTAGACTTGAGGTCATCATAGTCATCTTGTGTACACTGAACTATGCTTTGGTTTAGTTCTTAGTCTCTAGGGAAAAATATAAGGGCTCTACTGGGTATAGGAATTTGTATACGAAGATAGTGTATGATCAATAAAGGATCTACCCATTCCAGTGAAGGAAGAGAATGTTCAATGCTGATCCACTTATGCTAGTTCAGGAATCTCTGGCCAGAGTGAATGAAATTAGAAAGGAGTTTCTAATTTACATTAAATAGAACTAAGCATAGTGAAAGTAAATTATAAAATAAGATAGGCTTGACACAAGTTCCATGCCTTGTATTTAATCGTGACATTACAGGGTAGAAGGAATTGATTGCGGTAACTAGTCACTGAATAGGTTCTTAGTATTCTAAGAAGTGAATTCATATTATCCGGATAGTCGCGATATGCTGAGAAGTATCTCTCACGATGTAGAATAAATATGATTAATTTATTAATTAATCATATTTAATGAATTAGAGAATTTATATAAAAAATGATAAAATAGTTTTATTATTATTTATTTCTACTACCGGCTTAATACTGAACCTACAGGGTCACACCATAAAAGAGAATGGTTTAATGGTAGAGGAATTAATTAATAATGGCTGGTAATTATTTATTTGTGAAATAAATAATTAATTAGCAGATTTAATAATTGATTAAATGAGATTTAATTAATTCTTAATATTATTAATTAAGAATTTAATTTTGGAAATTAAATCAAGTGAGAGAATTATTTTTCTAAAGTGTTTAGAAAAGGGATTAATGATTAAAAGGTGTTTTAATTATTAGTTAATTGTTTAATAAGAATAATCAATTAAAGGGTTAATAATAATAATATTTTATGGAAAATTTTCAGCTAAAAATTTTGCATATAAATATACTATTATAAACCCTATTTGCCTCAACCCAAATAATTAACCCTAATTCTAAAGTAGAACAAGAGGGAGGCAACTAATTCTCTCAACCTCTTCCTCCTCCATCACATTGTACTCTTGGTGGATACCGGTGGAGTGCTTCACACTTGAGGAGCAGCTGCTAGGGATTTCCGTTCATTGTTCTTGGATCGCTATTAAAGATCTCCATCTTTCCATTAACGTAAAGCTTCTTAAGGTAAACATACGGAACTACGAATTAAATATTATTTTTTGCATGGATCCTGCGGAGGGTTTCATTTTTTTTTTTAAGATTTAAATTTACATTTTCGTTGCGTTTATGTGCTAAAAACCCTTTAATGGTATTAGAGCTACTTGCGAAAAGTTTTTAATCCGTTTATGTGTTTAATTGTTTTCGATATATGAGCATATACGTGATTCGCCATGATTTGATGTTGATATAATATGCTTATATATGTATGGTTTTAAATATATGATATTCATGTGAGTTGTATAATCATAAGATGATTATGTAATCTGTATATATACTGATATATACATGATTTATGTTTGTTCTAATTATGAGAATCATATTAGATACGGATTCTGAATTGGCTGCTGCAGATTTGCTGAAATCTGGGTCTGGTGTCCGATTTACGCAAACGAATATACTCTATTCCATAGGTAAACGAGCGTCTGAAAAAAACTGATAGCTAATGCTATCAACGACTCGTCTGTAAGGCGTTTGACGTCGTTTACTGCCCGTAAACAGTGATTCTTGTTTTTCTGATTTTATTCTGATTTTTCTGATTTTTGTCATATTTTTTTTTATGATTAGATCATGGATAATATGATATGTTAAGATCAGATTATGTGTTTTAACATGCTTTTATGTGTTGTATGAGCATGGTGGATGGTTATGGCCTTTTGACCTTAGTGTAATGGTTTTGATTTTGGGTTTAAATACGACTTGCATGTCGTCAATCTTTGTAATCATAAATCTCGAATGTAACTCGAGTTATTCTTATAAGTTCATTAGATTAGTTTTACTTTTAATCTATGTAATGTAATTGAAGACTCAAGAAGGCTATCCAATGGAGGTGATACAAAGAAGAAGACGAGGCATACAAGAAGTCTAAACAAAGAAGAAGACTTATGTAATAAGTAGTTGTATTTATTTCCATCACCATATTAGATTGACCTTGATCTTTATCATGAGCTTGATAAAGATCACATAGGATGGGGCCATAACCAAACACATTTACTTTATTGCACTTTACATTTACTTGTTTATTTAATTTTATATATGAGATATATGCCTATGTTTACCATGCGATGATAGATTTAGGTGAACTTAAATCAATATAAGGCGTGCTCTAGAAAATCTAGAATATGAATCGTTTCTTGCCTTAACAATAATATTATGAATACAATCATGAGATTCTTGTGTTTATGAAACACGTAATTAAATATGAATTTTCAATATTGAGAGAAAGGATAATTCTGTCAAAAGCATATTTCTATCTGTAAGAAAGGGGTGTTAAGTGACGCCTCTTGACAATGCTCCCCCCGATCTGGGAATCATCTGATTATCGATTATTGATTTAAAATATTTAATTTAAAAGGAAGAATCTCTTTATAATATGATTATGATTGTAACATAATATAATCCCTCTAAAATTAAATAATATCAAGTAGTAATTGGCTAATGACACAACGGGCTTGTGTCGGTCATAGCCTTCCAACATGGTAGAAAGTGGTTCTTATTTTTAAATCATTGTCATTTCGTGCTACAGCCGAGGGCTTTGATTTCGAAATAAGAAATACTTGTCTATTACATAGAGATGTGTACATTGAATTAGAATCTATAGGTCGTTACGTGCTACAGCCGTGGGTCGTTGGAGACTGATTCAATTATACGAAATGTTGGGTTAGACTTGACTTAGAATATTGATTTTGTCGTGCTACAGCCGTGACTCAATTATTCAAGAGGCTAAAGTTTTATTAGGGAATAACATAAGATGTAATTGACAAGAGTTGTCTGCCTATTGAACATCACATGACGTTTCGTGCTATAGCCGAGGTTGTGTGATGGAATGTAGGATCCCTATTCCCACTAGCATTATGAATGCTTAATTTTCACTTAGGGGTTGTATAAATTAGATAAACTAGTGGGAGCCACTTAGACCCGATTCATATAGTGTCTTGAAATGAAATTGAATATTTGCTAAGTGTTGTTATGTGTTCATCATTTACAGATTTACTATATTCGTTATGCCTTCTGTACTATCACTCCGGAGTATACTAGATGCTAAACAAGTTGACTAGTCCTAATTTTACTGACTGGCTTCGAAACTTGAGAATTGTTCTCAGGGTTGAGAAGCTGGAATATGTGCTTGACTCACCTAAGCCTACTGAACCTGCTAGTGATGCACATAATGATGAACATGTTGTGTATCGTAAGTGGATAGATGGTGCAAATGTTCCTCAATGCATCATGCTAGCTTCCATGAACATTGAGCTACAGAAGCAACATGAGCATATGGATGCTCATACTATCCTTATGCATCTACAAGAGTTGTATGATGTGGCAGGGAGGACAGCTCGATATGAGATATTGAAGGAACTGTTCAGTTGTAGGATGTCTGAGAGATCATCTGTGAATGACCATGTACTTAAGATGATCAATTTGATTGAACGTCTTGGACAACTTGGTTTTGCCATGGATGGGGAGCTGAGCCAAGACTTGGTCTTGCAATCACTTCCGAGTTCGTTCTCGCAGTTTGTTGTGAACTTTCACATGAATAAGCTGGATGTCAGCCTGCCTGAACTCCACAACATGTTGAAGAATGCGGAATCGAATTTTCCCCCTAAGAAGAGTTCTGTTCTTCTAATTGGTGAAGGTTCCAATCCTAAGAAAAGGAAGAAGAACCCTTCCAAGAAGAAGAAAGTAGGTGAGAAAAAGCCGGTTCCACCAAAAGCTAAAGACCCCAAGAGCAAAGCTGTTTGCTTTCACTGTAACAAGGTGGGGCACTGGAAGAGGAACTGCAAGGTTTACCTTGCAGAATTGAAGAAGAAGAAGGGTAGTGAGACTACCGCTTCTGATTCAGGTATGTTCATGATCGAAGTTAATATGTCACTAAGTCAAATTTCTACTTGGGTATTAGATACCGCCTGTGGTTCTCATATTTGCAATTCGTTGCAGGGACTAAGGAAAAGTAGGTCTCTTGAAGAAGATGAGGTGATTCTACGGATGGGAAATGGAGCAAGAGTTGCTGCTGAAGCTGTAGGATCATTTCATTTACATATGCCTACGGGCAAGACTATTGTTCTAAATAATTGTTATTTTGTTCCCTCGATTGTGAGGAATATAATTTCTATTCCATGTTAGACTTGGCTGGATTTTTGTTTGTTATTCAGAATATTAAATGTTCAATTCTTAGAGATAACGTTCTTTATGAAAGTGGTATTTTAAACAATGGTCTGTATATATATGACGTAGAGCATAATTTACTACAAATTGAACATACTAATAAAAGAAAAAGGGATGACGAAAATCTCACTTTCTTGTGGCACTGCGGACTTGGTCATATTAGTGAAAATAGACTGCGGACATTGCATAAGGAAGGTTTACTTGACCCCTTTGATTTTGAATCATATCCTACATGCGAGTCTTGTCTATTGGGTAAAATGACCAAATCTCCATTTAGTGGATATGGAGAGAGGGCTGCAGATTTGCTAGGATTGGTACACACAGATGTATGTGGACCAATGTCTACGCAAGCCATGGGTAGATTTTTATACTTCATTGCTTTTAAAGATGATCGATCTAGATTGTGATATGTGTATTTGATGAAACACAAGTCTGAAGCCTTTGAAAAGTTCAAAGAATGTAAGTATGAAGTGGAGAAACAAATCAAACATAGTATTATAACTCCTCGATCAGATCGAGGTGGTGAATACTTGAATGGAGAGTTTCTAGATTATCTCAAAGAAAATGGTATAGACTCCCAATGGACTCCTCCATATACTCCACAGTTGAATGGGTATCTGAAAGGAGAAATCGAACTTTGTTAGACATGGTTCGGTCCATGATGAGCTATGCGAATCTTCCAGTATTCCTGTGGGGTTATGCATTGGAAACCTCAGCATATTTACTGAATAAGGTGCCTTCCAAATCTGTTCCTCAAACTCCATATGAGATATGGAAAGAAAGGAAACCGAGTCTTAAACACGTTAAGATTTGGGGATGTCCAGCTTATGTGAAGAAAGTTGACCCAGATAAGCCGAAATCTCGATCTGTAAAATATAATTTTATAGGATATCCTAAAGAGACTTTAGGGTATTACTTTTACACCGATCATCGGGTCTTTGTCTCCAGACATGCTACCTTCTTGGAAAAGCAGTTTATCCTTGAAGGAAACAGTGGGAGAAAAATTGAACATGATGAAGTTCAAGAAGCACAAACTATTGCGGATCAAGTGGAAACACCTATTCAGACTGAACAACCTTCTGTGGAACAGCCCATTCGTAGGTCAGGGAGAGTGTCTCGCCAACCTGAGAGGTATTATGGCCTTGTCATTGAGAATGACAATGAGTTGTCAATCATTGATGATGACGACCCTGTGACCTATAATGAGGCTATGAGTACTCAGAGAAATGGTATAGTGCCACGAAATCCGAAATGGAATCTATGTATACCAACCAAGTATGGACTCTGGTTGAGGCGCCTGAAGGTTTTAAGCCAATTGGGTGCAAGTGGGTATACAAAAGAAAGATTTGAGCAGATGGGCAGTGGAGACCTATAAGGCCAGGCGCGTGGCAAAAGGATTCAGACAAAGGCAAGGGATTGACTTTGATGAAACTTTTTTTCCTATAGCCCTGTTAAAATTAATTCGGATTTTGCTTGCGATTGCTGCTTACTACAACTATGAGATCTGGCAAATAGACGTGAAAACGGCCTTCCTCAATGGGAAACTTGAAGAGGAAGTGTATAAGACACAGCCAGAGGGTTTTCTTTCCAAGGGAAATGAACACCTAGTGTGTAAGCTGCTACGAACCATATATGGTTTAAAGCAAGCTTCTTGTAGATGGAACATCCGTTTTGATGAGACAATCAAAGAGTTTGGTTTTATCAAAAACATAGATTAACCATGTGTCTACAAAAAGGTTAGTGGGAGCGCGGTAACATTCCTTGTATTGTATTGAAAGTGGAGACGTCAAGAGAGTTGACACACATAACAACGTAGCAGACCAACTCACAAAGCCACTTTCTCAAAGTCACTTTGATCGTCATAAAGACAAGATGGGTATTAGATACCAGAGTGATTGGCTTTAATACAAGTGGGAGATTGAAAGAAATGTGTCCTAAGTCCAATCATGTATGATGATTTAGGAATAACTTTTATGTAATCTGTTTTGATTTCATTGATATTAATAAAACAGTTATTTTGGTTTTATTGCGGGCTTTATCTATTTAAGTGTTTAAATAAGATATACCATAGTTTAGAGTAAAGCTTTTTATGGATTATGATGAGATCATAATTAATAAGACCTAAAAGATGATAACTCTAAACTTAAATATTTCCTGGTTGTAGGATTACTAACTGGTAATTAGTAATCCGCAAAGATCGGTACATACTATATTTGCTTCATTATGAAGGATGTCTGTTCTCATAGACATTTGTGTGGTGACACTATAACTAGTATGTAGGTGCTTATTATAGAATAAGTTCACTGAACATGACTCACACAACTGCAAAATTGATGGATTTCACTCACGTGTCAGCAGTTGTTCACATAATGATAGTTGTACAAGTATCCTTAGACTTGAGGTCATCATAGTCATCTTGTGTACACTGAACTATGCTTTGGTTTAGTTCTTAGTCTCCAGGGACAATTATAAGGGCTCTACTAGGTATAAGAATTTGTACAAGAGGATAGTGTATGATCAATAAAGGATCTACCCCTTCCAGTGAAGGAAAAAAATGTTCAATGTTGATCCACTTATGCAAGTTCAGGAATCTCTGGCCAGAGTGAATGAAATTAGAAAGGAGTTTCTAATTTATGTTAAATAGAACTAAGCATAGTGAATGGGAAAGCAAATGATTAAATAAGATAGGCTTGACACAAGTTCCATGCCTTGTATTTAATCATGACATTGCAGGGTATAAGGAATTGATTGTACGGTAACTACTCACTGAATAGGTTCTTGGTATTCTAAGCAGTGAATTTGTATTATCCGGATAGTCGCGATATGCTGAGAAGTATCCCTCACGATGTAGAATAAATATGATTAATATATTAATTAATCATATTTAATGAATTATAGAATTTATATAAATAATGATAAAATAGTTTTATTATTATTTATTTCTACTACCAGCTTAATATTGAACCTACAGGGTCACACCATAAAAGAGAATGATTTAATGGTGGAGGAATTAATTAATAATGGCTGGTAATTATTTATTTGTGAAATAAATAATTAATTAGCAGATTTAATAATTGATTAAATGAGATTTAATTAATTCTTAATATTATTAATTAAGAATTTCATTTTGGAAATTAAATCAAGTGAGAGAATTATTTTTTCTAAAGTGTTTAGAAAATGGATTAATGATTAAAAGGTGTTTTAATTATTAGTTAATTGTTTAATAAGAATAATCAATTAAAGGGTTAATAATAATAATATTTTATGGAAAATTTTCAGCTGAAAATTTTGCATATAAATATACTATTATAAACCCTATTTGCCTCAACCCAAATAATTAACCCTAATTCTATAGTAGAACAAGAGGGAGATACCTAATTCTCTCAACCTCTCCCTCCTCCATCACATTGTACTCTTGGTGGATACCGGTGGAGTGCTTCACACTTGAGGAGCAGCTGCTAGGGATTTCCGTTCATCGTTCTTGGATCGCTATTAAAGACCTCCATCTTTTCATTAACGTAAAACTTCTTAAGGTAAACATACTGAACTACGAATTAAATATTATTTTTCGCATGGATCCTGCGGAGGGTTTCGTTTTTTTTTTAAGATTTAAATTTACGTTTTCGTTGCGTTTATGTGCTAAAAACCCTTCACCTACATCTGTCCACAAACCTGAAAAATGCAGATACTTCACAGTTCCTAAGAATTGTGTAAGGAACAATTTGAGATTGATTATGACCCTTGAAACTGATCTAAAGACCAAAATTAACAAGAAGCCAGAAGATGAGGAAATGATCAGGATCTTGGGGAGATATCTTCAAAATATAGAGACCATGTTACCTACAACAAACTATAATTTAAAGAAAGACATGGATGATGATGAGCAGAAGCCAAGTGATCAACCTCCTTCTGGATCAAAACCAAATCAATCCTCTAGAGCAACTGGAAACAAGGGAAAAAATCAAGATGAGAGGAAGAAAGATGATAAGAAGGGAGGAAAAGAAAGAAGAAGGAAGAAAAAGCAAGATGGATCACAACCACAACAACAACAAACCCTAAAAATCCAAATTAACAAAGCTCAACCCTCTATGCCAACAAACTCAAATACCAAACCACCTCAAACATCAAAGCCTAAATATTTGTACAAATAGACTGCTAACTCCTTTCTGAAAATACCAATCACCTCAAGTCAAACATCTCTCAAGAAAAACACAAACCTACCTTCTATCAATCCATCACTCAAAGTTCACTATAATTCTGTTGGGAGGAAACCTAAGAAAGTAAAAGTTACTGAGAGGGCCATCTGGAATTGTTACAAACAAAGTGATTTTCTACCTCTAAACTGGTGTAACTCAGATTTAGACCACTTTCAAAAACTAGCTGAAAAAATAGTTAGAGTTTGGATTGTAATACTAAGGGAAGTAAGAATCTACTATGAGGATGGGTCTTTTACATTTCTTGGCTGCAACTTAATGGACACCTTTTCACCCACAGAGATCAAGAGAGTGATAAGCTTACTAAAGGACAAGGACACTACAACCAGGGCATGGAGATCTGTTTTAGTTGAATGACTGATAGTAAGGGAGGAAAGAAGAGCAAGGAACAAGGATGAATATGAGGAGAGAAAGATGAAGTATGATGAGGGAATAGAAATGTATATTCAAAGATCTGAAGATCTCAAAGAGAAAGGGATGAGTAGAATTTCCAAGGTTGGAAGATTTCTGAATGTCAAAGCTGGCACATTCTCAAAATTTAGGATTGATTTGCTGAGTGGTTATCCAAAACCTGACAGACTCAAACTTGTGGAAGCTCTAAGAGGGACACCAATCATAGAGGAACTAGAAATTCTTGTATATTTAAAGGACCTCATTAGAGAAGAAATAGGAGATACAATATTTGTCTGATAAATGTATCTGTTTAACTCATGTAATCACCTGATGTATAAATGTTGTATTTGAGTCAATTTTTTATATACAATCTTTCTGTCCGTTATAGCTTGGGGTTAGTCTTGTTAACATAGATGAATTTGTGATAAGCAATCTTCTCACAAATTGGGGGAGATTGCTATGCAAGACATGCCTGTGTTATAATAAGACTAAGTCAAATTGACAAAAATAAGTAAGTTGTATAGTAATCTATGTTTGCATTGTGTATTGTAACACTTAAGTATGTAAAAATGTAAATAGACTAGACTGGAGTATTTTTTTGTAAACAGTCTCAAGCCTAAGAATAAGCTCTGGAAGAAGATCATGAAGATCATGCCTCAGAGAAAGTATGAAGAAGCTTGGAGTTGAATAAACCTGTTTTGTGAAAAATATTCTAAGGCAAGAAGTCTACAAGTCATAGATTTTGTGTTATAGAGAAGTCATTCGAGAAATCCAAAATGACTTATCGAGAAGTCAAGAAAAGCTACTAGAGAACTCATAAATATTGACAAGCCAAATTGAAGACATAAAGAATGGAGATATCAACAAGTCATTTCTTCACTGGAGAACTCTGAGTTATCGACAAGTCAAACTATCACTAGAGAACTCAGAGATATCGATAAGCCAAATTGAAGACATGAAGATGAGAGATCTCGACAAGTCAAATTCTCTTATAGAGAACTCAGAGACTTCGATAAGTCAAAACAACTATAGAGTGATGAGAGACCTCGATAAGCCAATATACTTATCGAGATGTCAAGTTCTCTATATACCAAACTGGAGATATTAAGGTAAAACTCAAAGTACAAAGTGCAGACCAATTAAATATCCAAGATTATCAATCAACAAATAATCTAATTAGTTGGATTGACAAGTCTACAAAAAGCTGCTTGAAGAGTACAATATCAAAGGCCAAGATTAACTAGAAAAGTAAAGTCACAGACATGCAAGATTAGCAAAGATACACTAAGCCAGAAATAGAAAGATTTGGTTATCCAAAAGTAGGGTTTAGTACATGCTACTGCATTCTATGTAATAACTAGTGTTTACTGTTCTATAAAGTAAACACTGGATGCTTTGTTTTAGAAGTAACAATTTAGATAAAAAAATCTTGTATTCTCTCAAGGATGAAGCTAAGCTCTTTATCATTAAAGAGCCTAGAAATTTTGTAGCAAGACATTCTTAATTTTATTAAGTGAGTTTTGAAAGATCTGTGTTCACTATTCTTATCTGTTTAAATTCAGTACTAACACATTTCACTACAAGGTTTTACTTTACATTGTTCATCACCATAAATACTTCAAGAAAAGCAGAAAAACACTAAAAAAATTTACCCCCTCCGTCTGTGTGTGATTCATTACCTAACACGACACAAGGGTAATATTTAGAGGTGAGAAACAGAAGAAGAAATTCCTTACGATGATGTAGACTAAGCGATTACTACATCAATGATGTAAAGCTTATCTAGCCTATATCTTGGATGTTAACAAGGAAGGTCCGAGAATGGAAGACATTCCGGTTGTATGTGAGTTAATAGGCGTGTTTCCTAATGAACTTCCAAGGTTACCTCCGGATCGAGAAATCAAGTTTACCATTGATCTAGCGCCAGGAATTGAACTAGTTTGAAAAGTGCCATATCGAATGACATCAATTGAAATGAAGGGACTGGCGACACAATTACAAGATCTTTTAGACAAAGGAATTATAAGACCTAATGTATCCCAATGGGGTGCACCGGTACTATTTGTCAAGAAGAAGGACGGTAGTATGCGACTGTGTATTGACTATCGCGAACTGAATAAATTAACCATTCAGAACAATTATCCCTTACCAAGGATTGATGATTTGTTTGATCAACCGAAAGGAGTAGCATGGTTCTCAAAGATTGATTTAAGATAAGTCTACCATCAATTGAAGATTAAGGTAGATGATATTCCTAAAACTGCTTTTCGTACCAGGTATGATCAATATGAGTTCCTCGTAATGGCGTTCGGGTTGACTAATGCACCAGCAGTATTCATGGATTTGATGAACAGAGTTTTCAAGAAACACTTGGATAAGTTTGTGATTGTATTTATTGATGACATCTTAATCTATTCAAAGACCGAAATAGAGCATGCAGAGCACCTAAGAATTGCTTTGGAAATCTTAAGAAAAGAACATCTTTAAGAGAAATTTTCTAAATGCGAGTTCTAGTTAAGAGAAGTACAATTTTTAGGCCATGTAATCAGTATTGAAGGAATTAAAGTTGATCCCACAAAGATTGAAGCTATTTTGAATTGGGAAAGATCGAAGACGCCTATAGAAGTCAGGCGTTTTATGGGATTGGTTGGTTATTATCAAAGATTTGTTAAAGACTTTGCGAAGATAGCTATGCCGTTAACCAAGTTGACTCGAAAGAATGAAAAGTTTAAATAGAATGAGAAATGCGAGGAAAACTTCCAAGAATTGAAGAATCGATTGGTAACTGCACCTGTATTGGTTTTGCCAGATAATCAAGGAGACTTTGTTATCTACAGTGATGCTTCCTACCAAGGACTGAGGTGTGTACTGATGCAATATGGTAATGTGATTGCATATGCTTCTAAATAATTGAAACCTCACGAACAGAATCATCGGACGCATGACTTGGAATTAGCTACAATTATGTTCGCACTGAAACTTTGGAGACATAATTTGTGCGGTGAGAAGTGTGAAATTTACAATGATCACAAAAGCTAGAAGTATATCTTCACTCAGAAGGAGCTCAACATGACACAATGATGATGGTTAGAATTAATAAATGATTACGATATGTCAATCGACTATCACCCGGGAAAGGTGAATGTTGTAGCAGATATGGTGAGAAGAAAATAAAGATTGAACGTATTAACTTCTTCTGAAGAGTTAATCAGAGAATTTGAGAAATTGAAAATTGAAGTTTGTATTCTAGAAGAGTCCACTGAGATGAATTATGCAGTGATGTTTCAACCAGAATTGCTGGAGAAGATTTGAAGATGTCAAGAAGTAATAATGAGACATGAAAGTGAAAGCTTAACAAGAGAAGAAATTACAAGACAGAAGGACGACAAGGGAATTCTATGATTTTCCTCGAGAATCTGGGTACCTAATGTAACAGAATTGAAACAAGAAATTTTACGAGACACTCACAATTTAAGATACTCTATTTATCCAGGAAGTAAAAATATGTACAGAGATCTAAAAGAAAACTTTTGGTGGCCATACTTGAGGAAGGAAATAGCAGAATGGGTAAGTAAATGCTATACGTGTCAACGAGTCAAGGCAGAACATCAACATCCAAGTGGATTATTGCAACCACTGGATATTCTGAAATGGAAATGAGAACATCTTGTGATGGATTTTGTAGTAGGACTTCTAAAAACCAAGGCAAATCACGATGTAATCTAGGTTATTATTGACAGACTAATGAAGTCAGCACATTTTCTTCCGATCAACGAAAGATTTTCACTTGACAAGCTAGTGCATTGGACTTTGAAGGCAGTTTGGATGAACATTTACCGTTGGTGGAATTTTTTTGCAATAACAGCTATCATGCAAACATTGGAATGCCACCCTATGAGGCCTTATATGGGAGGAAATGCAGATCTCCAATATGTTGGGATGAATTTGTGAATGGAAGAAAGGTTTCTTCTTGTTTCATGGATGATTGACTCATTCCATACTAGAGATTTTAGGCCCATAATTAATTCAGCAAACTAAAGAAAAAGTGGAAATTATTCAGAAGCGACTGGAAGCAGCATAGAATCGTCAACGAAAATATGCGGATCAAGCCAATAAGGATATGGAATTCAATGAGGGAGATCATGTGTTATTTAAGATATCACCATGGAAAGGACTGACCAGATTTGGCAAGAAGGGCAAACTTAAGCCACGTTACGTTGGACCATTTGAAATATTGAAGAAAGTAGGAAAAGTTCCATATGAGTTAGCCTTACCACCCCAGATACAGCATATTCATAATGTGTCAATGCTTAAGAGGTATAATCCGGATTCGAAGTATGTGATAGAATACGAGACGATAGAGATTCAAGTTGATTTGTCATATGTGGAGCAACCGATAAGAATTCTTGATCCGCAGGAAATAGTGTTGAGGAATAAGTCAGTACCATTAGTACGAGTCTTGTGGAGAAATCATATGGTTGAAAAGTCAACCTGGGAACTTGAAAGTGAGATGGTAGAAAAGTATCCCCAATTATTTTCTTAGCGTAATTTTGAGGGCAGAATCCTTTTAAGGGGGAAGGATGTAACGGCTGAGAAATTATGATTGTTTAATATCATAATAAATGAGTACTATGTGTTTTATTATATCATTAAGTGTGATTAGTCCTAAAATAATAGCTATTATGTGTTGTATGTGTTTCGTGTAGTTCGGGGTATTTTTCGGGTATTTTATTTCGTGTTAAATGCTATTATATCGAAAGTTATATGGCCCAGACTTTGTTTTAATAGCTGATATTTCATATAAAATAATTGGCCTTATTTTTCCTAATATGGCGTATACCATATCGATTTTCCGAACATCCAGTTAATTTAGAAAATATTTCTTTTCGTGAAAAATGATTTTTCCGTGCCCCTATGGGTGCTCAAAACCCCACAAAAATCATATTTTTATTTTTATAAAATCATGGGACTTTCAAATATTTCATATCTTTGCATTTTTGAATTATTCACAATTTTTGGGAAATTTTGGCATATATTTTGTATTTATTTGAAATTAAAAATATTAAAATTATTTCCCATAAATTATAAATTAAGGGCCAACTAATTTTATTAAGAGATATAATTAGGGCCTAAATTATAATTATAAATAGGCTAATTTTTATTAATAGAATTGTTTTATTAATAGGCTAATTTTTATTAATTAATTATGAAAAAATCATTAAAAATCATAAAAATACTAAAAAATCTCTAAAATTCGGGTAGGGTTCTTGTATCAACCCGTGATTTTATCGATTCTGAGCACCAAATCATATCATGTAAGTAATCAAATCGATGCTCTTGATCTATTCTACA
The DNA here is from genome assembly GCF_009905375.1 of Apium graveolens. Classification (NCBI taxonomy): domain Eukaryota; kingdom Viridiplantae; phylum Streptophyta; class Magnoliopsida; order Apiales; family Apiaceae; genus Apium; species Apium graveolens. The sequence goes on from NC_133653.1 coordinate 124,822,726, forward strand.
TGTTTATACTATCAATTTCATGCTCAGATGTTTAGATTTTTTATTTTAATTTCTAGGGTTCTTGACTGATTTTGGGGGATTTTGATTCCAGGGTTATATGATTGATATGATGATTGATATAACTTTATTTGAGTGTGTACAGTTGATCTATGCTATCAATTTCATCAAACGATTGCTAGATAGTTGAATTCGATTATTAGGGTTTGTGCCCAATTTTTGATTTGATCGTTTTTTATTTTTGAGAAATCTGAGGTTAGTTAGGTGTTAAGGGTTTGATTATACATGTTATAAGCTTTGATTTAAGCTATTAATATCAAGGTTTCGTGTACAAATTTATAAATTCGATTTTTGGCCAGAATTTATTAGGTTTTGATCGGAGAATCGAACCCAGGGTTTATTACGGTCGATTGTTTCCAAAATCAGAGCGGTGAAGTGATTTGGAATAGATTAGAGTCAAAAACCAGTAAAAACGATACATTATTTAGCCAGAACGGGGTTAGTCGGAGAAGATTCCGGTGGCCGGAATCCTCACCGGATTCTGGGTTCTAGGCGACCCGGGTTGTTCTTCACGACCCGGTCCCAACTCGTTTTCAAACCCGGTTTTGATCCTTTTATCCCAAATCTAATTTCAGAATTATGTATCTGAAATTTTATTTTTAAAATAAATCAAAAATCAGTTTTATTTATTTAATAAATTAATTAATTCAATTTATTAATTTATTTATTTTATAAATAAATCTGAATTATTTTCCAAAATTCGAAAATCATTTATTTATTTATTATTTATTATTTATTTAAATTGATTAATTATTTTTATAATTAATCAGTTTATTTAAATAATTTGTTTTAAATTCATTTAAATTCCATAAATTATGGAAAATCATTTTTAATTCTGATTTTTCCTAAATAATTATTTAAAAATTTAATTAATATTTAATTAATTTGAATAATTAATTACTTTTAATAATAATAGTATTATTCTTATTAATTGAATATTAATTGAACCGTTTGTCCCTTTTAAATGAAACGAATGATCCTAAATTGAGAAAAATGATATGTTTTTGATAAAAATAGTTTAATATCTTAATTTCTTTCGGAAACGAGTCGGCTTACGATTAATTAAGGAATACGAGTCTAATAAATTCTAAAAATTAGGGAATGAGTCAGATATTGTTCAATAATGCCAATAATGACTCGATTTCAATTCTAAAAATATTTTAAAGACCAGGATGATTGTCTAACTTGTGTGATATGTGATTTATGTGCTCAGACGAGTCCTAAATGCTAGTTAATTATTATATGAGTCAATTAGTACATACAGGTAGACGATAAGGGTTGCGTGGATTCGGATTGATATACGATTGAGGTATAAGTCAATTGAATTCATATTTTTCCTTGATAGATACGAATCCAGCGAGGCAGTACAAGCCCGTGATAGATAGCAGTGATAGATTTGGGATAGATCTCGTACCAGGCAAGTTTTCCCCTATTCTAAATTCAGAATAGTGAATTGTTATGCTTAATTATATACCTGATTCAACTTCTTGATACACTGAATATTGATAGCCTTTATTCATATTCACTGAAACATAATTACTATTTTTTTATCATACTTTTAACTTATTTCTAAATATCCTTGATACTTTGAATTCTCTATTCATATTCCAATAGATTACACATTATCTATATTATGATATATATCTTGATGTTGGAATAACATGGAAGCATACCGATTATTCCGGATGGGTACCCCATGGATTGGATGGTTACGATTAGGGCCAGGGATGGACTGGACCCTTTTTTATGAGGCAAGAATGAGGCTGGGTACCCGATATGATGGTGGGTCTATACGGATGGGTATAGATCTGCACTGTATCCTGACTGATCATCAGGTTATAGTGCATATATTGGTTTTTGGGTCCAGTCTTGTTTATTGATAATCGCTGACACCAACCTTCTTTATTCATTACATAAATACACAAATACATAAGAATCTGATTACCTATTCATATCATATTCCCTTGACTTTTTTATGATATTATATACATATTGTGGACTTGCTGAGCAATTATGGCTTACCTTCTATAGTTACTGGCTTTATCTTTCAGTAAAAGCTGAGAATGAAGCTTATCTACACCCTGGTAGTAAAGAAGCAAGTGAAAAGGCGGGATCCTATGGCACAAAGGATGCTATTCCCGATTCAGGAAGAGAGCTTTGAACTACCAGAACAGGTTTAGATTGGATAGTTGTTGTGTGTGTGTTTGAGTAAAACGAAACTAGTTTTGAAACATGTTTAGTTAGTTGGTTTGTAATAAAGAGAGGTTTGTAAGATTTTGAAATTGAGAATGTAATAGAGGTAGTGTTGTGTTCTTGTCTTCATACCTTAACTTTAAAGATCCTGAGTAGTAGTAAGAAGGGGTTAGCTGTATGTTTATAAAATCACTGTATAGATTTATTTAAGTTGGTAGTTGGAAAGTAACCCCCAGATCTAGACCCCGAATTTTGAGGGCGTTACAAGAATCATCTTTCGAGAGATTCAACATTACAAACCATGTTTAGGGATAGGGAATTAATTTGGTGTTTCTCTTTCTTCCTCACTGTGAGTGTCTGATTATGTTTTGTGTACCTCACAAGTGTTTCACTCTTCTCTCCACTCGTATTTACACTCATTCTCACAAGTGTATCACTCCACTCATAGCTCCAGAATCCAGTTATACTTGCAAGGAAATCACTTTAGCCATCCTTAAGGAAATCACACGTGGTGCAATGGGAGTTCGCAAATCCCCATCCTTGTCAGACTCGTCAGATGAATATGAGTCATAATCTACAAGTTTCTAGTTTCCTTGTGACTCATCAGGTAAATATGAATCATTGTCAACAAGTTGCCGATCTACACGTATGTCAGACACACTATCCATAGATGCATCCAGGGGATTTAAGCCTGGGGAGGTAGATATTGACTACTGACATATCTCTATTGGATGAGTATCATCTCCTAACTCTTATAAAGGCTATTAGTCCTCTAAAGAACCTTGAACCATCGAATCTGACCTTAAAATGGTCGAAAATCTTGTTTCCGTCAATTATTCCTGTGTATGTAACCTTACTTTGTGCATCAAGAATTGTTTGTGTTTGAGGTGGTGTGATCACTACATCGGATACCCTGGCTTCCTGGAAAATTTCAATAGACGCACCCTGTTAGGAATATGTTGTGAACTTGATTATAGGTTAAACAAAACACCTTAGTAGATTTAACTTAGTGAAATTTGTATCTCTCGACGGATGATCTAATGTAGTCCCGACGGATGAACTTTATAGTCCCGAGGGATGACAATTTGACATCCATCGAGAGTGTAGCTTATGTAACAAATAATTATTGTAGCACATTTCTACAAACAACATATTTTAGTCTAGTAGATTGTATAAGGTTATCTAAGTTATGCTGATTACTAGATTGATATGCAGAATAGGTTGACCAATTCTAAATATGAGATGTCTTGTAATTCTGTATAAGTAAAATAGAGTCAAGTGGATGATAGACTCCCGATGGATGATCTACAAGACTCCCGGCGGATGATCAACAAAGCTCCTTAAGGATAATCATCAAGACTCCTGATGCTTGACAAACATAGTCCCGACGGATGATCAAATTGAAAATAGATGTTGATAGTTATAACAGAGTCACATGCGTTGGGTGTTTTCAAAAGGAATGTGGCAGCCTGTTAAGTAGGATTTTGAGAACAAAGAAGCATTACCATTTCCATGCAAATGTGAAGATATTCAAAGATGCTGGAATAGAGTAGTGAAGTAGCATGGAGTTAGACTAGATATGTTTTGTTTTATTATCTTGTCTTATTGTCATATAAACTTGGTGATATATAAACCAAGTGTAGCAAGAAAAACAATTAACTAAGCAAATACATTTTCCAGATAAACATATCAAACTGTATTTTATAAGAATTTCTCTGTAGTTTGTTTATTCAACTTGTAAAGCAGCTGTGAGCTATTTAAAGCTTCACAGAGTTCTCAAACTGATATATATATATATATATATATATATATATATCGTGGATACATTCAAATCCACCAGAAAGTTTTAAAACTTGTATTTTATTACTTAGTGTTTTGATTTCAATTATCTTTTTATTCCGTACTACAGCAAATCAAACACTGTTATATGTATTAAGTTAGAACTGTTTTAAAATCTCGAAAAGAAGCCAAAATTACATTCAACCCCCTTTTTGTAAATCTTGTTGTATTGTTTTGGGATAACAATTGGTATCAGAGCAAGCTCTTGAAGTACAAAGAGTGTAAAGACCACAACAAACAACAAGATGAACAAAAAGGATGTTGAAGTTAAAATTCCATTTCTCGACAAAGATAAATATCACCACTGAAAGGTGAAGATGCACCTACATCTTGTGACGGCCTCAACCCCGGGGGTCAGGAGTTGACGTCATTAATAACATTAATAACAACATAACAGAATCCAACTCAACATTATTATATAAACACAACCCCTTTTCCAAGATCTTTTCCAGGTTTAAGTATGATTTAGGTTACAATCTTCATAAAACCAACTTACTAACAACAATCATGACAATACTATCTTAATACGGCAACTCGTCAGACCATCTTTGGTCCAACATAACTACCTCAGAGGAGCTTAACACGGAAGGCACTGGAACTCTGCCCTCACTATCAAGGAAGAATCTCCTAGGCATCTATAATACATATATAAAACATTCTGCAAGGGTGAGCAATCAATTGCTCAGCAGTACCACTATATGAATAACAAGCAAAGCAATTTATGATAAAACAATGATATGAATATGAGTCATAGCTTGTTTACAAAAGCAAGGTAAACATTCATAAACTAGATATTCAAAACTAGCAATTTATGAATAATAATATCAGTCGTGTGTTGTGTATAATTACCAGAATTAAATCTTAGTATGCTATTTCATTTTTAAATCATATGTCCCAACAAGTTGATTTGTTAATCAATTTCAAAACTGAATCAATCAAATCTATTGGATGTTCAACGGGTGAAGATAGCTGATTAGTCTATCATCACCGGACAGCGACTAACGGCCGTCCAAAAAAGAAAGAATGTGTTCCGGAACTTGGGAAAAGACTAGCTAGGTCTTTCCCCCAATGCTGGACTAATCGGTTAAACAAAGCGCCCAACCAAATTAGCCACTTACGCCTACTCAATTCCAATAGATCAAGTGAATTCCCTTTTTGCCTCTTTCCAAAATTCCACGATATAGGTGGATCAAAACATTCTACGACATAGGTGGATCAAAACCTTCCACGACATAGGTGGATCAAAACCTTCTCGTTATCCAGTTTCCAAAATCACTACCACCTATCTCTTTTTAAAATCATTATGTCACAACACACTATTCAAAATATCCTTTCATTTTAATCACATTTAGAGATATGTGCTTTTAGTAGTCACTTTTCCCCAAAACATATTGTTAAATACCATTTTCAAATACAGGGGATACGTAACTTAAAACGTTTCTGTTTCTGTTCGAAAATAAAACAACATTTCATTCATATATACTGAACCATAAGAGCATGGCCAGGGGTACTTGCCTTGCAGAGCTTATAACTATCACTGACTGATTTTGGATTGACTCGGATGCTCGACTTTATCGCTTTACTATCAGACTATCCTGGATCTGACTTTGACGCTCAGGTCCTTCGCTTGGAACCTTGCTAAGCTTGTCCACTGATCACGACGCTATCTTAGTCTGACTTCACTTTTGGTTTCTCGACTAGAACCTACAGAGTCGAAATGTTCTATGTTAGACGTTTAGGTATGCTTGACATATCCTCGCTAACAACCTACCTATACGGTAACATATCCCGACTCGTACTTATATATTATTATAATACATACAACAATCAAGGTTCACATACGCAAAAATCGACTCGATGTTCATTTTCGGAAAGCGCACATACTCGTCGTTTTAGAAAACAAGTTATCAGTTATATTTTACAAAGTATTTATTTATTATCATATAATTATTTAGATTCGGCTGGTAGTTCTGATATTTTATAGGATACACCCCCGAAAATCGGGCAGCGTCTCCTCTGTTTATCGGACTACCCGTCGAATACAATCGACGTCAAATCAATAACAACCAAATGCAGAAAAAACACAATTAAAATTCCCAACCACCGATTCAATCCAATAATTACAACCAATTCAATCATCCCGATACAATATTTACTAATTAACTAATTCGATTCAGAATAAAAAAATAAAACTAATTTTATTTATTTTAAAATTTTAGGACTCAGATAACGATCATCACAGTCCACCGTCGGCTCGCCAAGGCTAATCACCGATGGCGGTAAAAATTAGCGGGTACCCGTACAAATCAGGTTTCCAACGCGAACCTTCACCGATAATTTCTAAAAAAATTGAATAACCTAAACATAAATAACCTGAAGAAATTTCAGAGAATCATTCGAGTTTTATAAAATTTTAACTCCAAATAATCCCAAGAAATTATTAGGCTAATTAGAACAACAATCTAAATAATTATACATACACTCGCTTGTGTATATACGCCGGAAAGGAAATTTGAAAAACAGACAACAAGCAGCACAACACTTGACTATATACACGCATATACATGTATGTACTTACTCCCACAATCGATGACAGCCCCGACAAGTACACAGGGAAACGAACCAGCAAACCAGGCGGCGATCAAGGAAGAAAAACGAGGGCGATAGGGGAGGATCGCAAGGAATTACGGAGAAAACAGAAGAAATGGAACGGGGGAGCGACAAGAGAATCGAAGGGAGAGATTGAGAAGAGACCGAGATAGATGAGTCTGTTGCTTTCGTTTGTTTGTTTTGTTATTTTATTTTATTTTATTTTTCAATCATACCTCTCCACGTACAAGAAATGGGACACAAAGAAAAATGTATACTCTAAAAACCAAACACGTGTCCGAAAGGATTGGTTTGAACTCCCGACAGCCCACTTCCGACCCGCAACTTGCATTTTAACGAACCAATAACGGAATAAACTAATTCTAAAAATTACAAATTAAATTCTAAAATTATCAGAATAATTAAAAGTTAGTAAAATAAAATTTTCAGGATTTTTAAAGCGTTTTTGAAATGCTCAACAGATCCGCATTTTACAATTGACGAACCAAGCTGCACTTAAAACAAGTTCGTAAAATCACAAAAATAGTCTTAAGATATGATAAATATCCCGAAGTAAATAAAAACGTAGTTTTTATAATTTTAAAACAGTTTCTGAAATACAATTTATAGCTGCTTTTAGTGAATAAACGAAACATCACTTGGGTGAGATTATTCCCGAAAATTCCCAAAGTAATTTTAAAATTCTCGGAATATTCCAAGCTTAAATAAATACGAGTTTCATAATTTTTGAAGAATTCTGGAATTAAGTACGGATTTTATAATTAAAATGTAATCAGAAAATCATATAGGGTTAAACAATTGATGAAATATTGATTTCTAAATTTTATAAAATCCCAAAAATAATTATTGTAATTATAAAACCATAAAAACAAGTTTAGAGACAATTCAAATATTTATGCAAATAAATTTGCATTAAATCCACTTTTAAAAACAAAACAAAAATCATACCACCCAATAATTAACCGCGCAATTCATTCCCATACACTCGTAATCACATATGCATAATAACAAAGCAATAACCCGATGATAGAACCCATATACGTATTTTATTTATTTAATTATTCAATAATTATACATTTAAATAATACTACAAATATACGAGTCGTTACATCCTTCCCCCCTTAAAAAGATTATGTCCTCAGAATCTGATCTAACTAAACAAGTGAGGATATTTGTCAAGCATATCTGACCATAACTTCCAGGTAGACTCTTCGACTCGGGGATTTATTCAAAGCATACTCATTAGGGATATAAACTCATTCCTAAGGACTCGCTCTTAACGATCTAGGATTTAGATTGGTCATTCCACACAAAATAAATTTGGATAAGAGCCCATTGGCTCCTAATCACTGACTTGGTTCGAATGAGATACATATCACCTTAACTTTGACACGTGGAACATATTATATATATATATTGCAACTCCGGCGACAACATCAACTTATAGACAACTTTACCTATATTTCTTTATACCTCGAACGATTCAATATATTTATGACTCTACTTGTCCCTTCTTTTCAAACTTAACCAATCTCTTCTAAGATGAAACTTTTTCCTGTACCATGATCCTAATTCTTTATATTCATATTCTTTCGATGTAAATCCACTTCCTTTCTTTGTCTATCCCGAGCTGTTTCAACTCATATCCAAATCAACACCACTACACTCTTGATGTATTGAATTAGCTCAGGATTTGACAATATCTACCCTCACTTTCTCTCAATAGAATGATGACCTGCTCTTATGTCTATGCAAGGCTTCGCAAGGCAGCATTCCCTTACCAACATGAAAACTATTAGCATAGAAAACTCAATCTATGATAGGTGATTACCTCAGTTTCCTTTTCAAACCCATTATATATACTCTCCGCATATCTTATATTGTCTGAATCATTATCCCACTTTGACCCTTTGTCTAAGGATGATAGGCAGTACTCATCTTCAACTTAGTTTCCAAACATTCGAACACCTCTTACTCATTCTCATCCATCAAGGCTAGAAAGCAATCTCATATATTCACTTCTTATCACCTTCAGGTATTCAAACCCCGACTTTTACTCTTTTCAACTACATTTCCTCAGTAACCTTAATCACATTCAATTTTTTTTTCTTCTACTCAAGACATCTGTCCCTAATTGGACCTTACTTGGTTGGGAATTACTCAAACAACCGGGGCTCATAAATTTCATATTTTTGAAGCTTAGTATACAATTACTACTTTTTAACCCTTCGAGGCCATTTCTTTAGGTGTTCAACTTGGCATTTCTTAGTTCTTGAATGGGCGAGGATGTTATCAATAAATACAATTACACCATCCAAGTACTCCTTGTACACCATGTTCCTTAATTCCTTATAGACAATTGATACACTTGTTACTCCACATATTATCACCAGAACTTGCAACGCTCGTAACTCATTCTAATCACAATCTTTCATATATTCTCAGGCTGGATCTTAAGTCAATCCCCGAGAAATAACACACTCCTTGAATTAAGTCATATAAGTAATCAATTCTTAATAGGGGTCATTTTTTCTTATTTGTTATTTTATTAAACTCCCGATAATCAGTACACAACCTCATAATTTCATCCCTCTTCTCCAACAACATCACTGGTGCACCTCAATGGACTATATCTGGTATGCTCACTTTCTGTTATGGATCAAAAACTAAGGTATAATAATTGATGTATTTATTACTAGGGAACATGAGCTTCAAGGCACGATTTGACTGCTTTTGTATTGCGTGACTCGATCTGCCTTAACAAGATGCCTACGTACCTTATTGATTGACAAGGATCAAGTCAAAAAATGTAGTTCTGATTTGTGGGGTGAGACCCCTTATATAGATATTGGGAGTCCTGGAATTGGACTTGGGTTAGGAGACTTGGTGGTCAAGTTTCAGAATTAGAATGGACTTTGGAGTCCTAAGAAGTAGGAAACTGATTCTTTATCCCACCAGGTTCCTTGGAGGCCAATCTGCAAGGATTTATATCTCCACTAGGACTTATCTTATCAACTGACTTATCCCTTATTACGAAATTAATTAATATTCAGGGTTTCGGGCCTTCTCAAATGGGCCTAGCCGTTGGCCCAATTTTGATTTGATTAATGCAACATTAATTACATACCCAGGCCTTATTTTCTTCCCTATCATTTGCCCCCCAACTTTTGGGAAACAGTGACTAGGTATCATAGAAGTTAAGTTCATTCGTTCGCTTACAGGGTATCGTTTTTGCGTAAAGTGTGGAGCGACCTACACATTTACAACGATTTGCTTTAACCCCTATTATTTAGGAATTACCTTAATTTCCAGGAATTTTCCCTAAATTTTTGGGATTTTTCCTTAATTTTCAGGAATTCTTCCCTTAATTTTTTGGATTTTTCCTTAATTTTTCAGGTCAATTCTGGGATTTTCCTTAATTTCCAGGAATTTTTCCCTTAATTCTGGGATTTTTCCTTAATTTCCAGGAATTTTTCATCATTTTCTGAAAATATTAATATTTTTTAGAAATTTTTTAAGGAATTTCTTTTAATTTCTGGATTTATTCCTTATTTTCTGAGAATATTCATATTTTTCATAAAATATTCAAGGAATTTCCTTTAATTTCTGCAATTTTTTAGGATTTTCCATCTTTTTCTTCTTTTTCTTTCTTTTCTCTCTTTTTTCTTATATCTGGTTCGACCAGGAATCCTGTTCGACCAGGATCCTGGTCGAATTATCCTCCTGGTTGCCCAGGTCGAAGCTCTTTCAAGCAGAACCCATTCGAGCAGGAATCCTGGTCGAATTTCGGCCAGGATTTTCACCCATTTTTGTTTTTTTAAATCCTCCCCTTTTCGACCAGGAATTTTCGGTTAGGATGCATATTTTGACCGAATTATACCCCCTTTGTTAGCCCTAGTCAAAGCTCTTTCGACCTCAATCATTTTGACCAGATATCATACACACATTCTGGTCGAATTGGGTCAGATTCTGGTCGAATTATTCCCCTTTTTTAGCCTTAGTCGAAGGTATTTTCGATCTCATCCATTCGACCATAATTCATATAAAAATCCAGATCGAATAGGATCAGGATTTTATATATTTTCATAAGTAATTTCTTGGGCCCCTAAGTTTTATGGGCTTCTTTTGAGCCAACTTTTTACTGGGCTTCTTTTGAGCCAACTTTTTACTGGGCTTCTTTTAATGGGCCTCTCTCTTTTTTATATTGGATCATGCTGGGCTTTTCCAACTGGACTTTGGTTCAAGGGCCCAATTCAATCCCTGTTAAACATTTTGGGCCTCAAACCTGGGCCTTTTCACCTAGGCCTTTCTTGAACCTTTATTCTACAGGGCCTTCAAGGGTTTGGGCCCTTATCTGGGCTTATTTTATATTAATCCTGGGTCCAGACAATTTGGGCTGGTCCTTTAAATCTTTAAACATTTATGTACATACTCTAATCAGCCTTATCCTGGAATTTTCCAGACCTTGGGCCTTTTGTTGGGCCAATGTTTATGGGCTTCACAACCCAAGTTCCAGAATGTTCTAGAATGCCCTCAATTCTTCTAAATTTATTTTATATATAATTTAATATATAGATTTTCCCTCCAGAATTCTCTGGATCTTTCTGGAATGTTCCAAATTTGGGCCTAATGGGCTTTTTACAGGCCCATTTACTGGACAACAGTGGCTATAAAAGGGCGGAGAGTGAGGTGAAGTCTCATACTTCATTTTCACATTTCTCACTTCCACTCTCTAAAATTTTCCTCCTCTCCACTCTCCTCTCAACACTGCTCCACCTCTAGTAATTTTCCGGCCACCGGCCTTTTTTCAAATTTCCAAGGTTCCAAGGTTCCTCCATCAATGGCTGATAAGAACTCCGAGAGACCGGCCAAGATAGCCTCAGCTTCGAAATGAGGTAAGGATATCGAAATTCGCTCTTTTTACATGTCTTTGTTAGATATGATTAATACTAGGGGGGACGAATATCCTTCAACTACACATCTTGACTCTTTCAATCATTGCAACACATGGCACAATATAGATTACGATAAGTTAAACACACGTTATAATGTTCGTCCTCCTCTTATGCTAGTTCCAGTTGCCGATGGCGATCGTACTTGCCACTGGAAACCCGATACTCTTTTTGCTTACATAGATGCCCTTGATATTGGGCTTAGGTTTCCTTTTCACCCCTTCATTCCTCACCTCTTAGCTGATTTGCAAATTAACCCCTGTCAGCTTCCTCCAAACGCCTGGAGGAACATTTTATGTTTCATGGTTTGTTGTCTAAGTGGAGGTTTTCCCTTATCTGTAGTTGTGTTTAGGATGATTTTCCAATGTTATAACAGTTCTTCGAGTATTTGTGGTTGGGTCAACATTAAACAAAGGCCCAAGTGTAAGCACATTTTTAACAATGCCTCCATTCCCGACAATAACCAACATTGGAGGAATAGTTTTGTCGGGATAAGGTGGGAGAATGGTGACCAGGGCACCCTCTTCAGATCTTCCTTCGGGAAGGTTAGTGATGGTAGCCTCAAATCCATTCACCTAACCCCCGAGGAAACTATCATTTATGATGAGCTTACTCGGGATGATGGTGCCACCACTCGCTGGACCCTTTTAGATGAGTTTTCTCTTATTCACGTGGGACTATCCTCCGTTTCTCAGCAGGGTATTTTTCTTCCCTTCTCGTTTTTACTTTCTTTCATGAATTATTGACACCACTTATTTTGTTTTTCTCTTGTTTTGCAGCTGCTAAGGAAATCAACGAGGATAATGTGCCTCTCGTTGAGGAGACTGCGAGGATGAAGAAGGCTCGTCTTGCGGGTTCGGACACTCGAGGAAAGGCTATGGAACCTAGCTTCTTACGGAAGCACAAGGAGCCCATGGTGGAGGTTCCAGCTGAGGGAGCTGAAGCCCATAGTGCCCCTATCACTGCTGCTGCTCCTGTCTCTGTTGCCCTGGGCGCCTTTCAGCCTCTTTGGGGATTCCGCCAAGGGGATACCGTGGTTGGATCCACAAAGCCCGCTTGGGATTGGTCTTACCACGGTGTAACCCCCAAGGACTTTACTAATGTGGTTGCTACCCCCGACCTGGAGAGGATAAAGCTTATGGGAGCTCAGTCCCTGGCCTCGGTATGACCCTTCCTTGAATTTTTTGTTTCTTTTTACTTGTTGCATTTTCTTGCCTTACTATATCTTCGTTTATTATTTCATTTCAGTCTAACGCCTACTTCCAAGGCGCTGTGAGGCAAGATGAATCATGGAAGAGGGCTTCTGACAAAGCTGACAATGCCCTTAGGAACCAGCAGAAAAAGTACGCTGCTTTGGAGTGAAAGCTGAAGCGCAAGGAGGAGGAGTTCGGAGAGTCCAATGTTGAGCTAGTTGTGCTAAGGGCCAAGAAGGATAAGGCGATTGACAACTACTTGGACTCGGAGGAGTTTACCCAGTCCATGAGGGTGAGGGACGATCCAGTGTTCCCTGGGTTTTTTAGGACTGGCTGGGACACGACCCTTGTGACCGTGAACGAGGCTTACCCTGATATTAACCAAGCAGACTACATCTGTCCTGACGACGAGGCTTTGCTATAGACGTTCTGCACCTGAGTGGTTGTCTTAGATCATATCCCTAAGGACCCGCTTCTGCCTCCCCCCGAGTCCTCTTCTAGGCCCGCTGCAGATGATAGCTCTTCCTCTTCCGGGACTACTGAGACTTCCAGCGAGAGCGGGGAAGATGATGATATGGATCCTGAGGGCAACTTTGCTCCTTAGAGCTTTTTTAGTCCTGCGTGGCTTATTTATTTTATCTTGTCTTTGAGACTTAGCTTATCAGACTTTGTATTATTTATTTGAATCTGTTTTATTTATCGAACTTTATGCTTTCATCTCATGCACTTAGTTTACTTGTCTTATTACTGGAATTCAAACATATTTCGAAAACTTTTTGAATTTCACAAAATGTTGGGATTCATCCCTTACACAAGTCTTAATAAACCTTAAAATAAAACTAAAACATGTAAATCCTAAGCAAGCAAAGCTTCAAGGTGCTTTTCAACCTTCTTGTCATCTTGACAAGTGAGAATCGTGCTCAACCATTTTACAAATAGTAAATCTTCATGTTTTATGCATGCTAAGTCCTCGGGAGTTCAAAAGCATCCATAGTCTCAAGCTTGTAGGTTCCTCTACCCTGAACACTTTTGACCTTGTATGGCCCTTCCCAGTTTAAGGCAAGTTTCCCTTTCCGCCCTACACCGGAAGCTTCTACCTTCCTCAGGACTAAGTCACCCAGTTTGAAGAACCATTCCTTAACCCTTAGGTTGTAGTAGAATGAAGCCTTTTTCTGATATTCCACTATCTTCACATGTGCCTCATCTCGTACTTCGTCGATTAGATCCAGGGCTAACCTTTGCCCTTCCTTATTTTCCTCGGCGTTGAAAGCTTGAATCCTGGGAGAGGAATGTGATATTTCTACAGGAACAACCGCTTCTTCCCCATATTCTAACATGAAGGGAATTGCTCCAGTCGTGACTCTACAGGTAGTCCTATAGGCCTATAGTATTGGGAGTATTTCATCCACCCAGTTACTCCTCGACTTCTCGATCCTCTTTTTTAGTCCATTCAGGATTATTTGATTCGCCACTTCTGCTTGCCCATTGGCTTGCGGGTGAGCCACAGAGGTGAATCGTTATTCAATTTCATTCTCCTCATAATACTTCTTGAATTCCTCATTATTGAACTGTGTTCTATTGTCACTAACTAGGATGCGGGGAATTCCATACCGGTACATGATATTTTCCGACAGGAATTGTGCAACCTGCTTAGTTGTGATTTTGGCCAAAGGCTTCGCTTTAATCTACTTAGTAAAATAATCAATGGCTACAATCAGGAACTTCCTTTGTGTCGTGGCCATGGGGAAAGGTCCAAGTATATCTATTCCCCACATAGCAAAGGGGATGGGAGAGTTGATGGAGGTCAACATCTCGGGGAGTTGTCGAACGACAGGTGCATACTTTTGACAGCGGTCACACTTCTTCACATACTCTTTGGCATCGACCATCATTTCTGGCCAATAGAAGCCTAAACGGGTTATCTTATGAGCTAGTGCTCTGCCCCCCAAGTGTTGACACAGATACCTTCATGCACTTCTTCAAGAGCCAAGCATGCCTCATCGGGCCTGAGACATCTTAAGTAGATCTTTTATACAAAATCCCATCTATCAAGGAGTATCTCAGTGCTCGAACAACCAACTTCCGTGCTTCAGTAGCATCATTTGGCAACCATCCGGTTTGAATATGGGTCTTAATGAGATCTATCCATGATGTCCCCAGACCTATAGGAGCTACAAGCTTAACATCAATGCTCCGTGTCTTCAGAACTCGGAAGTATACACTTTCTGAACTTTCCTCTATCTCAGATGAAGCAAATTTTGATAATGCATCTGCCTTAGCATTTTCCTCCCTTGGAATGTGCTCAACATGGCATTCATCGAATTGGGTCATCACAGCCCTTACTAGGCGGACATACTTAGCCATCGTATCATCTCTTGCCTCAAACTCTCCCTTTACCTGGAATATGACCAGCTTCGAGTCTCCATAGACCTTTAAGTTCTTGACTCTAAGTGTCCCTGCTAAGCCAAGGCCAGCTATCAGAGCTTCATATTCTGCCTCATTGTTTGTGGTCGGGAAGTCTAACTTCATGGCATATTCAATCAAGAACTCATCAGGGCTTTGTAAAACCAAACCTGCTCCACTTGAATTTGTTTTTGATGCTCCATCAAAATAGAGAACCCAATATTCCTTCTCCTTATCATCCTTTTCATTGTCCCACTTATCAACTTCCTTATCTTGAGGTGTGGTATCTTCCTGCCCCCTGACTTCTTGGTTGGGTATGGTACATTCCATCACGAAGTCAGCCAATGCCTGGGATTTTATTACCGTTCGTGGCTTATACTTGATGTCGAATTCTCCCAGCTCTATTGCCCACTTGATCAACCTCCCACTAGCCTTGGGACTATGAATGATATTTCTCAGGGGCTGATTTGTTAGCACCTCAATTTGATGAGCCTGAAAGTAAGGACGTAACTTTCTTGAAGCCATTACCAAGGATAAAGCAAACTTCTCAATAGTTGAATAATTCAACTCAGCTCCATGCAGAATTTTGCTGACATAGTATACGGGTTTCTGGATTTTCAGTTCCTCCTTAACCAATACAGCACTCAAGGCACTCTCTGCAACGGCCAAGTATAGGTATAAGACTTCATTCAAAGCTGGCTTGGCTAATAACGGGGCCTGAGCCATATATTTGTTTAATTCCTCGAATGCATTCTGTCTTTCCTCACTCCATACAAAATCCTTAACCTTCTTTAAAGACTTGAAGAACGAAAAGCACTTGACTCCAGACTTTGAGATGAATCGTCCTAATGCAGTAACCCTTCCAGTGAGCTTTTGAACATCTTTAATAGTTTTTGGTGGCTCCATGTCCAGGATTGCCTTTATTTTATCGGGATTGGCCTCGATTCCTCTCTTGGAGACCATCAATCCCAAAAACTTTCCAAATCCTACTCCGAAAGCACACTTTGTAGAATTTAACATCATCTTGTGGTACCTCAGGACCTCGAAAGCTTCCCTCAAATGGGTTATATGGTCAGTCTTCACTAGACTCTTGACTAACATGTCATCAATATAAACTTCCATGGTCTTGCCAATAAGATCCTTAAAAATTTTATTTACCAACCTTTGATAGGTGGCTCCTGCATTCTTAAGACCAAATGCCATAACAAGATAACAATAAACTCCAAAGTCAGTGATGAATGATACCTTTGGGATGTCGTCCTTGTGCATCTTGATCTGATTGTACCCACTAAATCCATCCATAAATCTCAGCATCTCATGTCCGGCAGTGGCATCTATCAAAGTATCTATCCTTGGCAACAGGAAATAGTCATTAGGGCTTGCGTCATTCAGATAAGTGAAGTCCACACACATCCTCCATTTTCCATTGGCCTTCTTTACCATTACAGGATTTGCTAACCATTCTAGAAATTGTATCTCCTCGATGAAACCAGCCTCTAAGAGCTTCTCTACTTCATGTTTTATAGCTTCTTTCCTCTCTGGAGCAAAACTTCTTTTCTTTTGCTTCACTGTCTTCCAATTTAGATCCACATTCAGCTTGTGAGTAATCAGTTCTGGTTCTATACCTGGCATATCAGCTGCTGACCATGCAAACACATCACTATTTTCTTGCAAAAATTTCTCCAACTTCCCTCTAAGGGGCTCCTCTAGTGTGGCTCCAACGAAAGTCAACTTCTCAGGATCCTCGAGAGCTAAAGGGATTGAAACCAAGTCTTCTGCCGGCTTCCCTCTTTTCTCATCATTCTCTCGAATATACAGATCTTTAATAGGTAGAACCTGCCTCCGACTCCATCTGCCCTTAGTGGGGCCTCATAATAACTTCTAGCCATTTTTTGATCTCCCCTCTCTTCTCCAATCCCATTCCGGGTGGGAAACTTCATAACTGAATGGTAGGAAGAAGGGACGGCCTTGAAGGCATGTATCCCCGTTCTTCCCATGATAGCGTTGTAAGTTGAACTAGCCTTCACCACCATAAAGTCCAACATCTGTGTTGATTGCCTTGGTTCCTGACCAATGGTTGTTGGTAACTTGATTATTCCTTCCACGGGGAACTCCACACCCGCAAATCCATATATCGGCATGTCGGTTGGAGTCAATTGGGAGTCATTATAACCCATCCTTAAAAAGGTGTCATGGAGCAAGATATCCACTGAAGCACTATTATCCACGAGGACTCTCTTGACCAGCATGTTTCCTATTATCGGTGTTATGACTAGCGGGTCATCATGAGGAAATTTTACACCCTCTAGGTTAGAATCATCAAATGCCATTGTTACTCCTGTCCTGGCCCTCTTCGGGGCTTCCCCAACAATATGCATAACCTCTCTGGTATATGCTTTCCTGGAGTTCCTGGATAACTCGACAGCAGTTGGTCCTCCAAAAATTATGTTTATCACTGGCCCTCGGGGTCGCGGTCCTCCAAACATTGCATTTATAACCGATCCCCTAGGCTGGGGATTCCACCCCTGATCGTCTTGGTCCCTTCTACGATCTTCAAAGTTCTTTCTCCCATTGTTATTCCTATCTCTTCCTTCCCCAGTGTACTTGTTTAATCTTCCTTTCCGAATGAGGAATTCTATTTCATCTTTCAATTGTCTACACTCATTGGTGTCATGACCAACATCACTGTGAAATCTATAATATTTGCTCTTGTCTAGCTTGGTAGGATATGCCTTCAAGAGTTTAGGCCAACGAATATCTTGATCTTTCTCGATTTCCATCAAGATCTGGCTTCTAGGAGCATTCGGCTTAGCATATTCAGTGAACTTTTGCCCAGGTCCTCCCTTCTTTGGGGTTGAATCAGGGTTTTGCTCAGTTCTGGGATACTTGTCCTTAGCAATATATTCCAGATCAGTTTTTCGCTTCTTGCCTCCAGTGGGCTCGTTACTTACTACTGTCTTCCTCATGCTCTCTTCCACCTTGATGTACTTCCCGACCCTATCTTGGAGCTGCAACATGCTTTCAGGGGGGTGCTTGGCCAAGGACATCTTGAAGAACTCATCTCTAGTTCCCTATTGTAGTGCTATCATGGCTACCTTGTCATCAAGGTCCGGGACTTTTTAAAGCTTCCTTCGTGAAATGATTCAGGTAGCCTCTCAAGGATTCCTTCGCTCCCTGCACAATGCTCATGAGGGATGCTGAACTTTTCTCATGCACTATCCCGCTGATGAACTGCTTAATAAAAGCCTGACTTAATTCTCTGAAGGACCCAATAGAGTTTGGGGGAAAACGACTATACCATCTTTGAGCCATACCCAACAGGGTTTTTGGAAAGGCCCGACACTTAATAGCGTCATTCACAGGCTGCAACAACAGTGCATTGGAGAATGTCCTGACATGATTAGCGGGATCTCCCGTGCCATCATAAGCTTTGATAGTGGGCATCTTGAACTTCCTTGAGATATGGGCATTCATTATCTCTTCAGTGAATGGTGGAGTAGGATTTCTTCCCCTAAGTGGTAAGAAGATTGCTTGGATCAACTCTTGGGACAACAACCCTTCTTTGTAACGGACCATCCAGGTCTATGATTGGAGGAGGATTTCTTCCCCTAGGTGGTAATAGGGCCTTGAGAGCCTGGTGCGCCTCCAAGTCACGCTTCAGCCTTTGAATCTCAGCCTCATGGGCCTTGATTCTCTCATGCACTTCTTGGGGATTCACCCCTCAGGTGCTCCTAGGACGTTGGTTACCATCATCTATAGGTTCTTTGCCAGCACATCTTCTTCTTGGGGCCACCTCATCATCTGAAGATTTAGAGTCTCTCTCAGTGTATGGACCAGAAAATTCCCGATCCTCTCGGATAGGGGCCAAACCTTGTATGTAGGGGGTGTTCGCCCTCGTGCTTTATCCCGTCCAGCATATCCATTTCCTCCAACCTCGGGGTAAAGGGGCATCCCGTAAGGGGGGTTAGTAGTCACAATAGTTGAATACTCATACCCAACGGGCCGAGAATTTACAGGTGTATGTAGCTGCTGAAGTTGGGAATTCGTCCCTTGAGTAGTTGAGGGAATCGTCCCTTGTGGTTGAGGTTCAGTTGCCTCTACCTGGGCTTCTCCTTGGGTGGCGGCATAGGTTGAATGCGGAGGTACCTCCACAGTTGACGAAATCGCTTGGGTTGTCCCCGTGGGTGTTCCTCCTTCAAGGGCACTGCTTGTTCTCCGTGTTCTCGCCATGGTTGTTTTTGTGCTTTCCCATAGACGGAGCCAAATGTTATGGATCAAAAACTAAGGTATAATAATTGTTGTATTTATTACTAGGGAACGTGAGCTTCGAGGATCGATTTGATTTCTCTTGTGTTTTGTGACTCGATCTACCTTAACAAGATGCCTACGTACCTTGCTAATTGCCAAGGATCAAGTTAAAAAACGTAGTTCTGATTTGTGGGGTAAGGCCCCTTATATAGATATTGGGAGTCCTTGAATTGGACTTGGGTTAGGAGACTTGGTGGTCAAGTTTCAGAATTAGAATGGACTTTGGAGTCCTAAGAAGTAGGAAGCTGATTCCTTAGCCCACCAGGTTCCTTGGAGGCCAATCTACAAGGATTTATTTCTCCACTAGACATATCTTATCAGCTGACTTATCCCTTATTACGAAACTAATTAATATTCAGGGTTTCGGGCCTTCTCAAATGGGCCTAGCTGTTGGCCTAATTCTGATTTGATTAATGCAACATTAATTACATACCCAGGCCTTATTTTCTTCCCTATCACTTTTCTCCTTCCAATAACTTTTACATTATCGAACTAATTATTTCGTCCCAATGGCCTTTAGAAATTCCAGGGCATTTTTTTATTACTCAAACTTTCCCCAGCTTAAGTATTTTCTTCTTCATAACTTTGCAAATGGTGGGTCTACCTTATATCTTTAGCTTATCACTCCTTTTCTCACATGATTGGAAAAACCTCTTATATTACTTCTGCAGCTAGAAACTTACTCTACTATTGGTTTCTTCTGGTAATCAATCATTGCCATGGTTCTTTATGAGGGTATTGAGTAGCTTATCTTTACTCATATTATAAGTCTTAGCCTTGACTGTACTGGATGTCAAACCTTTTGATGCACTACCTCCCATGCTATCTCGGGAAGCCTTTCTACAGTTCTTGGCAACATGGCCCACCTTGCCACAGTTGTAACAGGTGACTCCTGGATTTTCCACCTTACATTCTGACGTGTAGTGTCCTTTCTGTCCACACCTGAAGCATTCAGTGTTTGCCTTACACCTTCCACCATGCCTCTTACCACATTGCTTACACTCCGATATAGGTGACTTAACCAACTTGGCTTGATTAGAGTTGGCTAAGGTGTTACTAATCCTGTTTAGAGAAATACTTTTCCCTCTAAATTCTTTATTCTTACTCCTTCCAACCTTTTTCTGAGACTTCTGGTTGGATCCTTCTTGACCTGATGCTTCTTCCATATCATCTATCTTTCGCTTCTTATCTTCTTTTTCTCTAGTGGCTAACCTTTGATTAAATTCAATTACTAAAGCGGCCTGAACTATGGAAGAATACGTCTTGAGTTGTAATGACACCACACCACTATGAATTTCAGGCTTCAATCCTTGTTGAAACCTCCTTGGCTTCTGAGCTTCAGAGCATACATAATCTGGTACAAACCTAGCCAACTCTGTGAACTTAGCTTCATACTCAGCTACACTTCTATTGCCTTGCTTCAATTCTAGAAACTCAATCTCCGTTTGACTCTGCATACAATCTGGGAAATACTTTTCCAAAAAAAACTCAGTAAACCTAGCCCATGGAACAGGGCCTTCTCCTTCTAACGCTCTGGTTGACTCCCACCAGTAATTCGCTTCATTCTTTAAGAAGTAGCTTGCATAATCAGTCTTAAGATTATCACTTACTTGGACAAGATTGAAAGCTTTCTCCATCTCTTTTGACCATGCTCCAGCAGCTACTGGATGAGGTTCACCTTTAAACTCAGGAGGTTTAACATTCTAACAGGATTTGAAATTAGCACTTTGGTTCACTCCTTGTTGTTGCTGCTGCAACAGTTGTTGTTGCTGCTGAACCTGTTGGATTAACTGCAACTGTTGTTGCTACTGCTGCTGGCGCAATAAGTCTAGAATTTCATTTCTAGTTGGACCCTCCGCAAAACTACTACTATTTTCTTTAGACTGGGTAGCTTGCTTGGGTGGCATCTTCCTGTAATATATAAATGACTTTATTCAAAATATAACAAAAATTATTTGACAAAGGATATCACCATTTAAACGGTGCACCTGTATCAGGAAAATGCTGCCCAAACACAGTGCCCATGTTCTAATTATCGGGGTCCATTTACAAAAGAAATCTAGATTAACAACACTAGCAATCATAGCAACAATGACACTATAGCAGAATCAACAACAGTTCAGGAAAACTAAAATACAAAGAAACTAAACACCGTCGCATGGTTCCTCAATATAACAGCAACTGACTAACTTCCCATCACTACTCAAGTACAACAACTGAACTGATCTGGTATACAATAAAAGTTGGATAGCTATATCAGCCACACACTATGTAGAACAAACCGGTAAATCAAGTCAAGCTCAAGGAACACTGACTCTACTAAGCACCGTAGTCCATATCTAAACCAACCATCTCTCAAGGTTGATTTCTTGTTACTTACACGTAATCCACCAACCACTGAATTGCTTTTCCCAAGGCTATAACTCCACCATTGGATTTTAAACCTTCACTGTTACCCTTATTCTAAATAATACCCTGATATCAGACTTTTATTTTTCATGACAGTCACTCTTACCTGCTTTCAATAACGAGGACCATCTAATCGCAGAAATTCATTATCATAGAATAGAAAATGAAATTTCAAACTCATGGGAATCAAATAAGAAGAAACAGTGAAGAAGATGTAGGTATGACTGAGAGCAACCATATGAGTACATAAGATGGCCAGTCTTAATACCGCATAGCTGATAACACATACTTCGGTGCCGTCCCACTAGACCCTTTTGTCACAAAGACAAATGGTCAACTCATATGCATTGTTTATCCCAATTAACCGATAGGATGTCCAAGAAAAGAAACAATGTTTAAATAGAAAAGTCACAAATAGGGAGGGAGAAATCAGATTTATAATGGGATCATCAGAATCCTAAGTTATTTACTTTGAATTTGACTTCCTTGCAGATAAATAAGCAACTTATCGAGAAACAGACATTCATTCTGGGAAACAAAATATATCTCAAGAAATATGTATGAGATTTAAGATATAACAAAAGTACTGATCCCCATACTTCACGGAACTTGGTTGTCATAACAGCCGCCGACTATTAACATATTGCATAAACTCATTGAGGCCACACACTCGGTCCATCAACATCCCTTGATGTCAAAAATGTTATATTTAGGGATAATATGGGTTTCTCCATAACTGACACACCAAGGATCCGTGCAAAATCAGAATTCTCGCGATCAAACTCATTTTCTCGAGAGGAAAACTAGAAATCTCTACCGGATACTATCAATAACACATATACGAAGGAGACATAGTATAAACTAGGGCAGTTCCAGCTAATCCTCAATAGATGTCTGGGTTACGTCTTTAAAACCCTTGACTGAACTCATAAACTCGCTCATCAGATTGAGTTGCTGACTCACATCTATATATAAACCTTCTTGTACTCTTCTGACTCTACTCCTAACCTAAATCAGGGACTCAAACCTGTAGCTCTGATACCAACTGTGACGGCCTCAACCCCAGGGGTCAGGAGTTGACGTCAATAATAATAATAATAACAACATAACATAATCCAACTCAATATTATTATATAAACACAACCCCTTTTTCCAAGATCATTTCCACGTTTAAGTATGACTTAGGTTACAATCTTCACAAAACCAACTTACGAACAACAATCCTGCAATACTATCTTAATACAACAACTCGTCAAACCATCTTTGGTCCAACACTACAAGCAATTTATGATAAAACAAGCAAAGCAATTTATGATAAAATAGTGATAGGAACATGAATCATAGCTTATTTACAAAAGCAAGGTAAACATTCATAAACTGGATATTCAAAACTAGCATGCTCTTAAAAACAACAATATCAGTCGTGTGCTGTGTATAATGTAATAACCCCAAAAATTTTGAACTTTTTGTAAACCTTATGAATAGTGATTTTGCTGATTATGCTAAATAAAAAACTTTTTATGCCACACAATGTAGCAGTTCTTTTATTGATATTCTGAGGTCTTATTAGTACTCTATATGGTATATAAGTGTATGTAAAGATCGTCAGAATCCAAATCCGAACACTTTGATTTTTCCCGAAAATCCACCAGATACCGAAAGAATTGAGTATAAGGTAAGACGATAAAAAAGATTTAAATTCAAGGATTTTTAGAGAGGATCATAAAAGGAATATAAAATATTGAGAAAGGTTTAGGGGAACTTAAGTAATAAGATCCCAGGTATGATCCCTCAAATGATAAACGAGAACGAAAGTTAAGCGAACCGTATAACAGATAAGCGGTCATTAACCAAGTAATTAGGGGTTAATCAAAGAGGTTAGTGGATGATGATGTCATAACACCAACAAGAAGAAGACAAGTGTAAGAGGATGACATGAGAAAGATGACATAGGCATGGTGACATAAGCATGACAAATGGAGGGATTGGTTGGTTGATTGTGAGCCACACAATTTTTACCATGGTAACAATCTAATTAACAACCAAAGGAAGTAACCAAGCTAAACACCACACAAATCATTTAATCAAACTAGAAACATTTTTACTTCACTTTTTCTTCCCTTGCTCTCGGCCAAAACCAGAGCAGCAACTTAAAACTACCATATCTCCTTCAATACTCATTAAACTGTTGTGTTATATAGCTCTTTGGAAAGGTATTGAGATGGCCTACAACTCTTGTTCAGAAGTCTCGTCCAAATAAGCATGGTAAGACCCTTATTTTTACAGTTATTTAATTCGGACTTTTAGAAACTTCAAAACCTAACTTTGTGTTCTTGATTTCTTTGGAAAGATCAAGCTTGTAGGAGGTTAGATTAAGGCTCCCTAAGGCTTCCTAGCAACTTAACACCTACCAAGGAAGGTATCAAATTCAAACCCTAGCTTTGATTTTATGATTCCATTAAGTTTTATTGAAGCATTGTTAGTATTAAGGCTTGATCTTTGATTCTAAGTAGTTTTGGTGGATTTGTATTGGTTTTGAATATTGGGTCTTTGATTGGTTGGATAAATTGGTAAAACTTGGAGTTGGGGACTGAGTTTGTAGTATGATGGTTGAATATTGTTGTATTGGTGGTTGTGAGTGAATTGATGACAATTTAGAGTGTTAAGTAAATTGGAAATCGCGTAAACATAAACGTCATAATGCCCGATTTTCCTTAACTGTTCTGTTCTTAACTTTAGGACCCGTGAACTCACTGAAAGATTCTAACCTTTTCCATGTTTAGATAGTTTATGTTACGAGCTTCATTTTGATATGTGGTTCGCTTGAATCCGATGTACGGTTTAGGAGAAACGACCGTTTTACATAACGGTATTTCGCGAACGAACCATTACCCCTCGCCTTACTTTAAAACCTTGGTTAAGGCCCTTAAATGACTAATTGGATATGAAACAATTATGTAAAGTGGATTTAGCAGTTGGTAGGGTACTCGCAAAAGAATCGGCTTGAAATTCTTAATGGTTAATTTATTAAAAATGGTGGAGCCGAGGGCTTAAGTGAATCGCTAAGCGTATAAGCGACCATAAGAGAACGTTAGGGTTCAATTGGTTAAAGTCTAGTTTCTTAAGCAACCGTGGTTTAATTCTGGCTTATGTTGTTGTTCATAGGTTACCAGACCCACTCTAAGCTTAAGTCTACCCCGGAGCACTCAGGCAAGTTTTCTACCCGTTATACTGTTGTTGTGATGTATATATGTATATGCATTATCTTGTGATAAGTGCATTATTGTTATTAGCAAATCTTGCGATATATTGGAGTATGTTGATATGATATATATGCATGCCTGTTTCATAATCTTGATATCTAATTGTTGATTCAATTGCTTATAAGTTGCATAATACATATGCTAGAGATAAGTAGTAATTGCGTATACCCTTAGTATAGGGGACCCGAAGGTGAACATTTTTCTAAACCGGGAGTCGGTGTTCCTGAGTATAATATATGTATATTTATATATATATATATAAATAGTTTTCAAAACTATTAATCGAATAAGGTTTATTCGATAACATTATTTATTTAATGAACATTATCTTGAATATTCATTCGAGGACTTATGACTCCGCTTATTTATTTAATGAATATTATCTTGAATATTCATTCGAGGACTTATGACTCCGCTTATATTATTTAATGAATATTATCTTGAATATTCATTCGAGGACTTATGACTCCTCTTATTTTATTTAATGAATATTATATTGAATATTCATTCGAAGACTTATGACTCCGCTTATTTATTAAAAATTATTCTTTATTTTGATTAAAGAATAAGCTTTTGATATTTCAAACTTATTTTCGATTATTCAAATAAAGATCGTACTTTCGTATATAAGTATATCTTTGGTTATTTATTATTCAATTCAAGTATGAGTTTTAAAACTTCTACTGCAATTATTTTTATAGAGATTATCCTTTATGGGAATATTATTTAAATAATAATATTCGGATATTCTCCAACATATCGGGACTAATTTATTTTATTAAATTAGCATTACTCCTAACATTCTTAAAAATGTTTTCGAGTCTTCAAAATGATTTTTAAAAGTTAGAGCGGATCCCAAAATTCATTTTTATATTTAAGATCTTTCTTTCGAAGGGGATTTAAATACTCGCTCAAAACATGAGGGATCCGGCTCAGTGGTGTATTTTACATTCCCAACGAGGTTGCTGTTTTGAGAAAACATCTTGATTACTTTCCCATGTTCGGGAAATAAGTCCATCTAATTGAGTTGGCATAAGCAACATGGGTTTAGTGGGCGTCCATGAAAGTGTAAGTGGCTCAGTTGGAGTCCATCAATGCGTAAGTGGCTGAGTGGCAGTCCAGCATATGTCCTAATGTGGCCAGGGTGATGACCAGTGGGAAATTCATCCATCTACTAGTAGAAAAGGTTACGTATTGGTATCTTTTCCTGATCACCAAGATATCAAGTTTATGCCAAGGTTTTCTTCTTTCCAAATTAATTGGATATTATAACTCTGTTTATATTTTTCATAACAGAGGTTTCCAAGGAAAGTATGAGATATATATAGGTGTATATATATATCGGGACTTAATGAAGTATCTTGTTAGATATATTTGATAATGTCATAGTTAATATGATTTATGTTTAGTTTTCAAATCTTACTTAAACAGGATAAATCAGTACTTACTGGAAGTCAGGACTTAAGGATATCAGTACTTATATTATCAGGAGATAATCATCAGAAGATGGATATCAGAACTTAAGTGCTGAAGGATGTTCAGATAAGGACAGTAGCTGATTAAAGGAAAGAAGATCGAGATAAACATAAGAAGAGATATGCATGAAGAAGGAATTCTATGAAGAATAGAATACTTGGAAGAAAAGATATCTGATTGATATATTTTAGGAAGCAGAATTATATTCCATATCAATTAGCGATTATCTTGTAACTGTGTAGTATATAAACACAGACATAGGGTTTACACTATAAGTGTTATCATATTCGAGAAGACTATTTATTATAACCCTAGCAGCTCTCGTGATATTTGTTCATCACTGAGAGATAACAGTTCCATACTGTAACAGAGTTTATTATTTCAATAAAGTTTGTTTTCTGTTACTTGAGATATTAAAGTTTGATTTGATTGTACTTTACACTGTATTCACCCCCTTTACAGTGTGTGTGACCTAACAAGTGGTATCAGAGCCGATCTGTTAACGCACATACAGTTTAAGATCCAAACACAATCATGTCTGACACAGAAACTCCAACTATGCCTACCAAAACTGAGGAACCACCAAAAACACAAATTCAAAGTCGGTATGAGACCATCAGAGTTCCCATACTGAGACCATCTGAATATCCGATATGGAAAGTGAGGATGACCATGTTCCTGGAAGCAACAGATCCAAAATATCTTGATAGAATCAAGGAAGGGCCTCACAAACCAACCAAGCTCGCTGTTGCAGTTGCAGGTGAAGCAGCAAAGACCGTACCAAAGGAGAGAAGTGATTATACTGTTGAAGATATCGCATCAATTGCTAAGGATGCTAAGGTACGACACTTACTGCATAGTGCCATTGATAATGTAATGTCAAACAGGGTAATTAACTGCAAGACTGCTAAGGACATATGGGATGCTCTGGAAACAAGGTGTCAGGGAACTGATACAATTAAGAAGAACAGGAAGACAATACTCACTCAAGAGTATGAACACTTTGACTCAAAGGCAAATGAGTCATTGACTGATTTATATGATAGATTTGTCAAACTCTTGAATGATTTGTCATTGGTTGATAAGGAGTATGATCTTGAAGATTCAAACCTTAAATTCATGTTAGCTCTTCCTGAATGTTGGGATTTGAAGGCAACAACAATAAGAGACAACTACAATCTTGATGAAACAACTCTTGATGAAATTTATGGAATGCTCAAGACTCATGAACTTGAGATGGAACAAAGAAGCAAGAGGAAAGGAGGAAAGTCAAGGACAGTTGCTCTTAAGGCTGAAGAAGAATCTCCCAAGGCAGCTACCTCAAGGAAAGACAAGGTTAAATCTCTTTTCACAAAGTCTGATACTGAGTCATCAAGTTCTGAAAGTGATGATGACTCAGATTCTGAAAGCTTGCCTGAGACTGATGATGATGAGGAGATGATGAAGCTGTGTGCTCTTATGGTGAAAGGGATCACAAAGATTGCATACAGGAAGTTCAGGAAGGGAAAGAAGTTTTCCAGGAAAGGCACAAGTTCTGATAAGAAGAATTTCAGAAGATCTGAGGGCAGAGGAGGAAAGTCTGATAGAGGAGATTATACCAATGTCAAATGCTATAACTGTGGCGAGAAAGGCCACATATCTCCTGATTGCAAGAAAGTGAAGGGTGACAAAGGCAAGGCTCTTGTCACAAAGAAGAAAAGCTGGACAGACACCTCAGACAATGAAAGTGAGGAGAACTATGCTTTGATGGCAAATACTGATAAAGAAAGTGCTGAGAGCAGTTCTGAAGCTGCTGAAACAAAGGTACCTCATACTACTTATGCTTTTCATACTGATGATATTCATGAGTTGAGAAGATATCTTAAAACCATGTTTGTTAGTTATAGAGATCAAACTTTAACATGTAAAAGATTAACTTATGAAAATTATGCTTTTAAGAAAAGAAATGATTTCTTAGAAAAAGAGTTAGTTATGTTCCATCAAACTCAGAAGGATAGAGATGATGCTTTTTATGTTAGGGATGAAGTGCTAAAAATGAATGAATCTCTAAAAACTGAGTTAGAAAAGGAAAGAGAGATTAATAGGACTTGGACTAACTCTGGCTAAACAACTCAAAATTTGCTAAGTAGTGAAAATTGGAAAGAGGGCTTAGGTTATGGAGAGGATAAGAATGATAAAGGAACTGTAGAAATTAAGCCTGTTGTTGTTAAGCAAAAACCAAAGTTAAAACCTGTTAAGTTTGTAACTGTAAAGTCTGATAATGAGCAATCAGAAGTTAAAGAGGGATTAACTTCTGACAAACTAAAACAGGAAAAGACAGTTGAAGTAAACATAGGCTTAATGACAAAGAAGCAGCTTAAGCATAAGCTGAAAGATGTTAAGAATGCAAAAAGGTACAATCACCGAGGAAAAATAGGAATGGAAAGGAAGGTGTGAATAAAAGCAATGATTATAAGCATGTTCCTGATGCTCCTAGGAAAACGTGTCATAACTGTGGAAGTTCTAACCATATGGCTTCTTTTTGCAGGAAGAATAAGAACATAAACTCCTTACCTTAAAAGTCAGGGGTTAAGAGTCAGTCTGTTAGATATAAGCCACAATATCCTTGTTTTCATTGTGGTAGTTTATGGCATTCCATTTTTACTTGTAAGGAATATCATAGTTTTTACTATGATTATTATCAAATAAAACATTCTTTAAAGAAAGTTTCCATTGTTCCTTCTAGTGTAAATTCTGATTCAAAGTCTGATAGTGTAAATTCTGATAAGAAAAATGTTAACATAAACTCTGATGCTAAATCCACTACAAATGTTAACAAACTTGATAAGGCCAAAGGATCCAAGCAAGTCTGGGTCCTTAAAACTAATCATTAGTGGTCTTTGTGATTGCAGGGCAACAGGAAAAATATCCTAGTCCTGGACAGTGGATGTTCAGGACATATGACTGGAAATAAAGCCCTTCTATCAGACTTTGTGGAGAAAGCTGGCCCAAGTGTTTCTTATGGAGATGGCAATATTGGAAAAACATTGGGATATGGCAATATCAATCTTGGGAATGTCATCATTAATGAAGTAGCTCTGGTCTGAGGACTTAAACACAATCTGCTGAGTATAAGTCAAATCTGTGACAGAGGTTATCATGTTGATTTCTTTGAAGAACACTGTGAAGTTGTGAGTAAATGTAAAGGAAAAGTTGTTCTGAAAGGATACAGGCGTGGTAACATTTATGAAGCTAAGCTTTCAACAAGTACTGATGGTTCTGCAATTTGTCTGATGAGTAGAGCATCAATTGAAGAAAGCTGGAATTGGCACAAGAAACTCTCTCATTTAAATTTCAACAATATAAATGAACTAGTCAAGAAAGATCTTGTGAGAGGACTGCCAAAGTCAGTATTTGCTCCTGATGGCCTTTATGATTCTTGTCAGAAGGCCAAACAAAGAAAATCTTTATCCAAGAGCAAGACTGAATCATCAATTGTTGAGCCTTATGATCTACTACATGTTGATCTATTTGGTCCAGTGAATGTCATGTCTATTGCAAAGAAGAAATATGCGTTGGTCATAGTGGATGAGTTCACCAGATACACATGGGTGTATTTCTTGCACACAAAAAGTGAAACTGCATCTATCTTGATTGATCATGTCAAACATCTGGATAAATTGGTCAAAGAATCTGTGAAAACCATAAGGAGTGATAATGGCACTGAGTTCAAGAATTTGATAATGGAAGAGTTCTGCAAAAACCATGGAATTAAGCAGGAATTTTCTGCTCCCGGAACTCCACAGCAAAATGGAGTTGTTGAAAGGAAGAATAGAACTCTCATTGAAGCTGCACGTACAATGCTTGAAGAAGCAAAGCTTCCAACCTATTTCTGGGCTGAAGCTGTGCAGACTGCTTGTTTTACTCAAAATGCAACACTCATTAACAAGCAAGGAAAAACACCATATGAGATGGTGATGAAAAAGAAGCCAAATATGAAGTACTTTCATGTATTTGGATGCAAGTGTTTTGTTCTTAAGACTCATCCTGAACAGCTATCCAAATTTGATCTAAAAGCTGATGAAGGAATTTTTGTTGGATATCAAATTTCCACAAAAGCCTTCAGAGTCTATAATTTGAGAACAAGAGTGGTCATGGAATCTATCAATGTCTCCTTTGATGACAAGAAGATTACTGAACTTGAAGATTTTATTGATCATGATCAGCTGAGATTTGAAAATGAAGACTCAAATTCTGATACTGAAAATCCTGACAATCTAAGTCCTGATAATGCCAACTCTGATGGATTAAACTCTGATGTTATTGAAACTGTGGTGACTACGTCAAAGAAAGCTGCACCTATGCAGGGGGAGCATACTCAAGATCTTACCACATCTCAAGAAGCATCAGAACATACATCTGGCTCTTCAAGTTCTGATTCGTCAAGTTCTGATAAGCCAAGTTCTGATAGTTCTGAAAATCTAAATTCTGAAGAATCCAACTCAGAGAGCATAGTTTCAGGGGGAACATCAGAAAATGAAGTTGAAGACAACATGGATCATGGGGGAGCATCCAGTTCTAGAGAAAACCTTCAATCTGCAAGGAAGTGGACTAAATCACATACACCTGATTTGATAATTGGAAATCCTGATGCAGGTGTCAGAACTAGAACAGGTACTTCAAACGAATGTCTTTACAATTCTTTTCTTTCTCAGACTGAGCCAAAGAAAGTGGAAGAAGCTGTTCAAGATGCTGATTGGGTGCAAGCAATGCAGGAAGAGTTAAATGAATTTGAAAGAAACAAAGTCTGGACCCTAGTGCCAAGACCAAAGAATAGATCTGTTGTTGGTACAAAGTGGGTATTCAGAAACAAAACTGACAGTGATGGCAAAATTACAAGGAATAAGGCAAGGCTAGTTGCAAAAGGATATTCTCAACAGGAGGGAATTGATTATGATGAAACATTTGCACCAGTTGCTAGGTTAGAAGCCATAAGGATATTTTTGGCTTATGCTGCTCACAAAAAGTTTACTGTCTTTCAAATGGATATGAAAAGTGCTTTTCTCAATGGAGAATTGGAGGAGGAAGTATATGTTGAACAACCTCCAGGCTTTGTAGATTCCAAACATCCAGATTATGTCTATAGGCTTGATAAAGCACTCTATGGACTTAAGCAAGCTCCTAGAGCATGGTATGAGACTTTAGCTCAGTTTTTTCTGGAAAGTGGATTTAACAGAGGAACTATAGACAAAACACTGTTCTACCTCAACCATGGAAAGGACTTACTTCTGGTCCAGATTTATGTTGATGATATTATTTTTGGGTCTACAAATGACAGACTTTGTAAGAAGTTTGCCAAAATGATGCAGTCAAGGTATCAAATGAGTATGATGGGGGAACTTAGCTATTTTCTGGGCCTTCAAGTCAAGCAGAATGAAGAAGGCACTTTTATTTGTCAAACTAACTACACCAGAAACTTGCTGAAGAAATTTGGAATGCAAGATTGTTCAAGTGCATCCACTCCCATGGCTACTGCAACAAAACTGGATAAGGATACTAGTAAATCAGTAGATATTACTGATTACAGAGGTATGATTGGCTCTCTACTCTATCTAACTGCTAGTAGACCTGATATCATGTATGCCACCTGTCTTTGTGCAAGATTTCAAGCAGATCCAAGAGAACCTCACTAAACAGCTGTGAAAAGAATTTTCAAGTATCTTAAGGGAACAGCTGATCTGGGATTGTGGTATCCCAGAGAATCAGATTTTAAACTAATAGGTTACTCAGATGCAGATTTTGCAGGTTGCAAAATTGACAGGAAAAGCACAAGTGGAAGCTGCCAATTTCTTGGAGGCAGATTGGTTTCTTGGTTTAGCAAGAAACAAAAGTCAATTTCCACATCAACTGCAGAAGCAGAGTATATTGCTGCAGGATGCTGTTGTGCACAGATTCTTTGGATGAAGAATCAGTTACTGGACTATGGGTTAACATATTTCAAAATCCCTATTTACTGTGATAATCAAAGTGCTATTGCTATGACAGGTAATGCAGTTCAACACTCTATGACAAAGCACATCAGCATCAGGTACCACTTCATCAGGGAACATGTGGATGAAGGTACAGTGGAATTGCACTTTGTTCCAACAAATCAACAACTAGCAGATATATTCACAAAACCATTGTGTGAAGCTACTTTTACAAGATTGGTATATGAACTTGGAATGGTTTCAGGTTCTTTCTCTAAATCTGCTTAGTTTTGTTCTGATGCATCAGACTTTATGATCAGTATTTACAGAATTTACTCTCCTTGTGTATTCTGTGCTTAATTGAAAAATGTGCTTAAGTACTGACTGTTGTCTGATATATGTTTCTAAACTCTAAAAATGATATGTCTGTTTGTGTAACTATTCAATCCTATGAAGATAATTGTGCTAGATGCTGACCTAGTAGTCTTCAATAAACAAGGGATCCCATGTAAGAAGTAATTATTTCTGTGGAAATCTATTGACACAAGCAAATTCTGATAATTGAGCTTAGTTGAGTTTACTTTGTCTATCTTATTCCTAAGTCACAAACTAGAATATTGCTTCTCATCTGTTAAGTTCTGATGCTAGTAAATCTGTTGAATGTACTTAGTGCTGATAAACCTCACTTATCAAAAGAAAGAGCAAAAGAATCAAGGATTAAAATTCAGGTACTCCTTTGAGATCTAGAGTACAAATGTGGAAGGAACGACCCAAGTGCATTGCTGGTATTAAGTAAATATGCATCAGAAAAGTAAAATATTTTATTGGTGACTTTTCACACTCTATGATTACTGGAGAAATACTCCGATAATAGCATAAATTCTGATAAGCAATCGTGACCCACTTACATTGAGAAGCCACTGTAAACTAGAATTTAAAAAGATGCATAAAATTAGCACAAAATAGTTGAGGTGGACTCAGGCATGAATTCATTCAATAGAAGGTTTCAGAATAATGACAGGTTTTTAGTAAAATTTTAGTTATGCCTTATTTCTAAGATGTATTGAAGTGAATTAGACTTTACTCCTTGTCTGATATTTAGCTTAATGCACACACTAAACACTCCATATGAATGATGAAAATCACTGTGGTGATCTATGTTGTTTTAGATGAACAGTCATTGTGTCACATTGCACAAATTTTGAGGACAAGTTCTGATTGCATGTTCTGTTGATTAAGTTCTGAAGAATATAAATCAGAATTTGTGTGAGGACTTACTAAGATAGGCATTCATTTTTCGAGTTAAGAAATTATGTTCTGCTGACCGTTAAGTTCTGATATAAGTTTAAGTTCTGATATTAAAGTCTGATTCTTTACTTGACTTATTTGTGGATAAAATTTGAAAACAGTGTCAGTTTAAACCAGAATATGTTGAAGTGGAAGATTAATAGTCACTATATTTAGGGATAGTGGTACTCGTACATGAACAATCAACTTTTACTTGTTTCTTGTGCGCATTAAACCATGTTTTCCCTTTCCAATGAATGTTTTTATTTTTCCAAGTCTGGGGAGACGAGGTAGAATTAATTCTACCTATCAGCATTAAATTTCTTTGCGTCTCCTGGCATTCTCTTGCCTATATAAGAAACCACTTCACATCAGCCTTCCCATCAAATCTTTTATGACAAACTCACCTTGGCAGCAGGAATGGCACGTCACTTCCATTCTTGATGAGATATGGGACTCAGTTCCCCAGGAGGTACTCACCCACCTCCCGTTCTTCTATATGGACTACCATCGCCATCTGGAGCGATTGGAGGAGGAAAGGCTGGAAGCTCTCCGCCAGCAAGAGCGAATCATTCGACTCGCTATTCTGTTTGTCGAGAGTAGGAAGAAGAAATGATTTATTTTCTTCTTCCTGTTTTTCTTCATCATCAGCCTTGCCCTGCTTCTTGAGCTAGGACAAAGGCTGTTGACGTTTAGTTTAGCAGCTTAGGGCAATCTTGTAAAAAGTTCTGATGTAATTTAAATTTCATGAATGTATTCTCTTGATATATTAATGAAATTTGTTTTTGTTTCAAGATCTTGTCTCTGAGATATTTTGTAATGCATTGATAAATCCCGATACATATTCATATTCTGATGACCATATAAATTCTGTTTTAACTTAAGTTCTGATTTTACTTTATCAGTACTTGCTCATCTGATTTATTATGGTCATTTTCACTCGATTTTTTTTCAGAATACTGATGTTGTAGTGAAATATAATTAAATAAGTGGGAACAGTTTCAATTTTGAATTAAAACTGATTCACCTTGATTAATGGAATAACTGGGTAAGTGGAACGGTTTTTCCTTGAAAAATTGTAAGTGGGTAAGTAATGATTACTGTTTTCTCGTGCCCATTAACTATTCATTTTTACTGCATGTCTGACAGGTGTCCAACGGTTACATTTTTTTTCAAAAGTATAAGTAAGACAGAGAGAGGATTTTTTAATCTTTTATTTCCTTTCATACTTTTTCTCTCTATTTGCTTTTACTCTCTTTCTTCTTTTAACGTTGGTTTTTCATATAGACATTCTATCAAACACCTAACAGGCACTTATAAATCTCGATTAATTTCATGGCACCTAAGGATTTAATCATTGATGGAGCTAAATTTGTTCCAAACAACTATGCTGCAATTCTTGATAATGCTGAAGCTCCGTCTGAATTGCATTTTGTGCAAGATCTTCTTGCACACAGTGAAATCGGGTATGCATTGACCCAACCTTCAGTCTTCTTAAGCCAACAAGTTTTGACACTTTGGAGGATTGGAAACTTTGATAATGGTGGTCAAAATGGTACTCCTAGTATTGTTTTCGAAGTGGGTGATTCTCCATATGCAGTCACTCCTGGTACAATACGCAAGGCTCTACATCTCCCAGAAGGATGTACTTTTTCAATTCCAGAGGAATCAGCTCTTCAGGAGTTAATGGCCAGTTTGGGGTATGAACAGAGTTTGATAAAGCTTGGGCAGTTAAAACGGGCTCATATCAGAAGGGAATGGAGCTTTTTCTTCGACTGCATCACTAAAGCTTTTGGGAACAAGTGTTCGAATTTTGATGCCATCCCCATAATGAGTCAGCACATCGGGTATGCCATTATAAACCAAACTCATTTTGATTTTACAACTGCTATAATAGGTTTTATTGGGGATAGGATGATAGAGGATAGGAATGTTGTCTACTTTGCTAGATTCTGTCAACTTATATATACTTTTTGTATTGATGAACCTCGACTAACCAGTACCTTAACTCCACCTTTCAAAGTTACAAAACATTACTTTAATGACCTGGTAAATGCTGACACTAAGAAACAAGTGATTAGACCTTTACAGATTCCTCAGTCTGTAAACCAGATCTTAGTAAATGCTGATCCTGATTCCTATAGATCTGTTTATCCTGATGTTCAACCAACAACCACCTCCCAAACACCACAACAACCATCAGAACATACCACTCATACTACTCAACCAACCCTCAGGCAATATATCAAATCCTATCTATACACTTCACAGACAGTTCAACCCTCATCCTCAGCACCTACTGTGAAGCCTTCATCTTCCAAGCCTAAGAGGACAAAGACTGTTCCTCAAACACCTCAAAAGAGAAGGAGGATTGCTTTGAGAGATGAGTCAGACAGTGAGGAACAGGTTTCTACATCAGAACCTGTTGTCAAAGAAGTTGAGAAAGTTTCTTCTCAGAAGGATTCTAGAATTGGGGATCTAAGCTTCTCAAAAGGCTTAGAAGAATGATTGTTGCTGAAACTCCCAAGGAATCCATATCTTCAAAAAGATACAAGAAACATAGGGCAAAAAGGCCAGTTTCAGATGATGAAGAAGCAGCAGCTAAGGAAGGAGATCAGGAATCTCTGATCTCACAAGAAAAGGAATCTGCTAAAGTCACTACTTCTCCATCAACTCCATCTCAGGAAGCTGTTACTGAAAAGGCCAACACACCATCTGTGTCTCCTGTTCAAAAGTCTGTATCTCCTATTAATATAGGCACAAGTGCTGATATAAATATCCAGACCTTGGTTGTGCCTGAAGTCCTTTGCTTAGAAGCTCCAACAGCAACTAATCCATCAACAACACCTATTTCTGATGCTGCTCAAACTCCAGAATTATCTACTACACCTTCTCTGTATCTAGATGTTGATGATCAGAATATAGGTGAGCATCAGGATATGGCTGTTGATCAGAACTTGGAACCAGATCAACAATTAGAGGATGGTGAAGCCTCCATTGCTACTCACACTGTTGTTTTATCAGAAGATGCTGATTCTGTAAGTTCTGATGCTGCAAATGTTGGAGATATTGGTGATGCTGCTCCAAATGCAGATGCTGCTCCAAATGTAGATGCTGATAAAGCAGGTCCTTCAGGACATGCCCCTCAACAAACTGTTCTTAAATCTAAACTTGTTAAGAAGTTTGTTACCAGAGAAGTACCAGTGCCTTGGAGTGAAACTCCTGCAGGACAGGAGTGGAGTAAGGAATGGAACTCAGTTTCCTGTGTTCCATCTGCAAAGCATCTGGCTGAGCACTTGACAAAAGCTGATGAAATGTTAAATTTTGATGATTTCAAAACCCAACTTAGAGTCACTGCATTGAGTACTAAACATCTACAAGGTCTCCATTCAACTACTCATGCAGAGCTACACAAGATTCAGGAAGAATTCATCAAACAAGACCAAATTCAGAAAATTGACAAGAAAAAGTTCTTTCAACCTACCTTTGACAGGATTGCTTATATTGAGAAGACTCAAGAGAAACAACAAGCTCGGATTGATGATATTCTGCAAAATCAAGCTTCTCAGCAATCTCAACTTACTGAAATCCAAGCCTCAGTGGAATTGCTTGTCTCTCTTCTACTACCTGCTGATGCCAAAAAGGGGGAGAAAGTAATTAAGTCCAAATGCAAGACTTACAAGACACTGAAAGGGAAGGATGATGAAAAGGATGATCAAGGAAACTCTGGAATGGGTAGAGGTCATAGTCAAGGTAGAGGTTTCTCATCAATAAAAGCTGAAATCACAAGTCACAGGACAAGTTCTGATACTGGAAAAAGAATTAGTTCTGCTACTGGTAAAAGGATAAGTTCTGATGAACTTTTAGATCTTGATGAAGAAATGTCAAGACAGTTATTTCTTCAGGAAAATCCAGGAATGGACTTGGAGAGTTTAATGGAAGAAGAAGCCAGACTTAAATCAGAAAAAGTCACATCTAAATCTGAAGCTTCTGGTAAAAAGACACTTCCAAAACTCAAAGGCATTATGATAAAAGAAAGGACAAATACTGAAGCAACATTGGTTAAATCACAACCACAGATAGATCCAAGATCCAAGGGTAAAGAAAAGGTTGGTGAACCTATAAAGGTTTATGTGCCTCCTGAGAATGAAGAAATCACTGATGAAAAGGATGATCTTGCTCTGACTTCAAGAAAAGTTCTTAAAACAACCTCTGACATGGCTCAAGTTGTTCAGAGTCAAGAGACAGTAAGTTCTAATATTTCAAAGAAGCAGGTAACCTTTGACATAGCTCAAGTTAACTTGATATCAGAAGATAGACCAAAGACACTCCTACCAGGATTCACTAAAGCAAAACAGACTCAACCTTTGAAGACTGCTGCAAGTGGTTTTGAAGCAAGAGTAGTTACTGGAAAGGAAGCAAGAGATAAAACTGGATTGGGAAGTGCTGATGAAAGAAGAATACAGAACACTACCAATGATCCAACTTCCTTGAGTGAACCAGGTATTCGAGCAACTCCTGAGAGATTGAATCAACTGGAATCTGTACAAATGGTTTACCATACCTACTTGAAAGAACACATCTTGTTGTACTTCATGACAGATGGTAGGGTTTATCATATAAGGCAAAATGCCATTCCATTGAAGTATTTTGAAGAATTGGAGCATGTACTATTCTTACTTCAAGTGGATGACAGATTGAAAGGAAGTGCTGCAAAATATTTGAAGGATCAGATTCAGAGACAGAAAAGGCTTTATTCTGTTAAGTCTGACAGCACATATGTTCCAAAGTACAGAGATCACAAGGGTGATATAGTTGAAATGAAGCCCAATACTGCTAAGATTATACCTACCTTTCTGGGTTACAGGGCTGTGGAATTTAATCTTGAGTCTGATAAAGCTTATTTGATCAGACTGGATCAGGATATAAGAAAAGCAAAGATTAATGATCTCAGGGCTGCAATCTTTCAAATTGGTGAAGATAATGTAGAGCTTAAAGATGCTAAAAAGAGGATGATTGATGAACTTAGATATGCTGAGAGATGTTTGTTGAAGAACTATCTCAGAACAACTCCTGACATCAGAGAGATCAGAAGATGAAGCCAAGTCAAGATCTACAACTGATTAAATTCTGATATTTGTATAAACTGAAGCTGTTATCAGAAGATAAATATTGGTAAAGCTTTAAGGACTGTAAGTTGTAGTTATCTAGTCTAATTCTCATGTATTTGTACTTAATGTTTTTGACATCATCAAATATCTGTTAAACTTTTATATTATGCTAATTTACAAGTTGGGGGAGATTGTTAGATATATTTGATAATGTCATGGTTAATATGATTTATGTTTAGTTTTCAGATCTTACTTAAACAGGATAAATCAGTACTTACTGGAAGTCAGGATTTAAGCATATCAGTACTTATATTATCAGGAGATAATCATCAGAAGATGGATATCAGAACTTAAGTGCTGAAGGATGTTCAGATAAGGATAGTAGCTGATTAAAGGAAAGAAGATCGAGATAAACATTAGAAGAGATATGCATGAAGAAGGAATTCTATGAAGAATAGAATACTTGGAAGAAAAGATATCTGATTGATATATTTTAGGAAGCAGAATTATATTCCATATCAATTAGCGATTATCTTGTAACTGTGTAGTATATAAACACAGACATAGGGTTTACACTATAAGTGTTATCATATTCGAGAAGATTATTCATTGTAACCCTAGCAGCTCTCGTGATATTTGTTCATCACTGAGAGGTAACAGTTCCATACTGTAACAGAGTTTATTGTTTCAATAAAGTTTGTTTTCTGTTACTTGAGATATTAAAGTTTGATTTGATTGTACTTTACACTGTATTCACCCCCTCTACAATGTGTGTGACCTAACATATCTCGTAACTTCATTTGTTTTGAATGATATTTCAAAGATTGAATCTATTCAAATCTTATCTCGTAGTCTCATCTATGTGATGAACTTTTGAACTGCTTATACCTTGAACGGTGGTAGTTCAAGTAGTATTCGGAAAAGATATAAGTATATTGGAGTATCTTGAAACTTCATCTTTTCAACTTATATCTGGTTAATGATTATCTTATGCATGACAAAGATTTTCAGAAAAATGTTGAGACAAGGTTAGATATATGAGATCACCTTGCAACGATATTTTTATACAGTTATAAACTGGAACTCTGTGTACATTATACATGTCAGAGGATTTCAAAGATTTTGAGTAGTATATATGTATATATATACTGAATATTTTGTGACTTGTCGCGTTTAGATATCAACTTGGTTCATTTCTTCTTGACCAATAATTTCATGAGTACTATGAGAATGCTCATATATTGTAAATTATTATACATACTATTTCGGTGGGCTTGTTGCTCACCCTTGCTTTCTTCTTTCATCACACAACATCAGATAGACAAGATGAACATGACCAAGCTCCCAATTAGCGAGCGGATAGGAAACGTTCTGCAGTTTCCTATAGGCGTTGATGTCGCTGTAGCTGATGTAGGAACTACCAATAGGCTAGGCTTTCAACTTTTGATGTACCAGACTTATGTATCTTTATGAATTATAATAATGGCAAAAAAATATAAATTTATTCAGACACCCTTTTAAGGTGTAATGGCATATAATTGTGGAATAAAATGACTCGTGTTATTTTTGGATATTCATCTCTGAGACTATAACTTGTGGTGTGTGTTTATTGTGGGGTCACAGTACGGAGTAGTTGATTGTTTATTAAGATTGGGTGTTATTAAGGGAAATGGAACTCGTGACAACCCGGATCCCCGACCCCGGATTTGGTGGTTTATAGAAATGGTATCAGAGCTAAGCATTATAAACCTCAGAGATGATATGAAGTTAAAATAATAAGTTCACTAAGATAATAAGAACTCTTGCCAAGTTCATAGTCAGACTACCTAACGTAGTACTGACAGTTAAAACCCTTATGGGAACCCTTATAAATATCGTGATAAAAGCGTAGTTTGTTATCGTATATAGTAGCGGGACTCTGAACCCTGAGGTTGAGGAGCAACAACGCGATGATGTTTTATTACTTATTAGAGATCAGATTATGGATCCGATTGAGCGTCCTAACGCGGGATCGGATGATATTCATATTGAGGATGTAGCGGTTGAGGGTGTTGTCCTAGAAGGGATTGTTGCTGAGAAGAATCCCGTGTAGGATCCTGACAAGAATGAATAAAGGACCACTGAGGAATTGATGACTATGGTTAGGGCGACTATCAGAGGTAGGATTGGCCGGTTACTACCGGAGGTTCGTTCAAGTTCCTAAAGATAGTAGCCCCTTTAACGCGCTTACTCGTAAGACTGAGAAGTTTGAATGGACAGAGAAATACGAGAAAAACTTTCAAGAACTGAAGCAAAGATTGGTGACAACCCCTATGATGGAATTAGGGTGCTTCTTATACGGCACAACAAGGTAATCGTGTACGCGTCAAGAAAATTAAGGGAATATAAAATTCGATGTCCCCACCCATGAGCTTGGGCTCGTGGCAATAGTTTTGCCCTAAAAGATTTGAGGCACTACTTGTATGGAGAGAAGTGCGAGATTTACCTAAGCCATAAGTGCTCTAGTACATTTTCGCGCAGAAAGAGCTCACATGCGCCAGAGGAGGTGGTTAGAGCTAATCAAGGATTACGATTATGAGATTCTTTATCATCCAGGAAAAGCCAAAATGGTGGGTAATGCCCTTAGTGTAACACCCCCAGATCCGGGGTCGGGGATCCGGGTTGTCACGAGTTCCATTTCCCTTATTAACACCCAATCTTAATAATTTCTCA
Organism: Apium graveolens; assembly: GCF_009905375.1. Taxonomy (NCBI): domain Eukaryota; kingdom Viridiplantae; phylum Streptophyta; class Magnoliopsida; order Apiales; family Apiaceae; genus Apium; species Apium graveolens. The sequence continues at coordinate 124,864,487 of NC_133653.1, forward strand.
ACTACTCTGTACTGTGACCCCACAATAAACACACACACCACACGTTATAGTCTCAGAGATGAACATCCAAAAATAATCACAAGTCGTTTTATTCCACAATTAAATGTCAATACACCTTAAAAAGGTTCTGAATAAATTTACATTTCATTTCCATTATTACAATTCATAAATATACATAAACCTGGTACATCAAAAGTTGAAGCCTAGTCTATTGGTAGTTCCCTACCTCAGCTACAGTGACTTCAATGCCTATAGGAAGCTGCGAAACGCTTCCTATCCGATCGCGAATTGGGAGCTTGGTCCTGTTCATCTTATCTATCTGATGTTGTGTGATGAAAGAAGAAAGCAAGGGTGAGCAGCAAGCCCACCAAAATAATATGTATAATGATTAATAGTATATGAGTCTACTCATAATACTCATGAAAATCTTGGTCAAAAGAAATGAACCAAGTTTGATATCTTAATGCGATGAAGTTGCAAAATATTCAGTATATATACATATATACTTTTCAAAGTAATGGAAGTCCTCTTCCATGCATAATATACATAAAGTCCCAGTGTATAACTGTATATAAAAAAAAATATCGTTGCAAGGTGATCTCATATATCTAACCTTGTCTCAACGTTTTTCTGAAAATCTTTGTCATTCATAAGACAATTATTAATTAGATATAAGTTTAAAAGATGAAGTTACCAAATATTTCACTACACTTATATCATTCCCAAATACTACTTGAACTACCACCGTTCAAGTTATAATCAATTTCAAAAGTTCATCCCACTGATGAGACCACAAGATAAGACTTGAATAGATTCAATCTTTGAAATATTATTGAATGAAAAAGTTATGAGATACTTTATTTAGCCCCGATATATATATATCCACATATATATATCCCTTTAAACATTTCCTGGAACCTCTGTTATGCAAAGTATGAACAGAGTTTGAAACATCCAATGAATTTTGGAAAGGAAAAGAATTTTGGCATAAACCCGATATCTCGCTGATCAGGCAAAGATACCAATAAGTAACCTTTTCTACTGTAGATGGATGAATTCCTCACCGGTCATCACCCTGGCCGCATTAGGACCTCGCGCTCGACCGTACCCCGGCCCCTCACGCGTTGATGGACTGCCACCCAGCCACTTACACAATAATAGACCGTACCCCGGCCTGTCGCTTATGCCGACTCAATTAGATGGGCTTACTTCCCGAACATTGGGCAAGTAATCAATTCATTTACCAAAACTGCAACCTCGTTGCGAATATAAAATACACCACAGAGCCGGATTCCCCAGGTTTTGAGCGAGTATTTAAATCCCCTTAAAAAAAGAAGATCTTAAATATAAAAATGAGTTTTGGGATCCGCTCTGACTTTTAAAAATCATTTTGAAGACTCGAAAACACTTTAAAGAGTGTTTGGAGTAAGGCTGATTTAATGAAGTAAATCAGTCCCCAGAATATTTAGAAAATGACCGAATATTATTATTTAAATAATATTCCCATAAAGAATAATCTTTATAAAAATAATTGAAGTAGAAGTATTAAAATTTATACTTGAAACGAGTATTAAATAACCAAAGATACACTTATATGAAGTATTATCTTTATTTGAATAATCGAAAATAAGTTTGATTATTTACACCTTATTCTTTAATAAAATAAAGAATATATCTCAGCAAATAATCGGAGTCATAGATCCTCAAATGAATATTCAAATAATATTCAATAAATAAAATAAGCTGAGTCATAATACCTCGAATGAATATTATAAATAATATTCATTAAATAAAATAAAGGAGTCATACATCCTCAAATGAATATTCAATAATATTCAATAAATAATATAAAAGGAGTCATAAGCCCTCGAATGAATATTCAAATATTATTTAATAAATAATATAAAAGGAGTCATAAGTCCTCGAATGAATATTCAAATATTATTCAATAAATAATATAAAGATGAAGTAATCGTATAAACCTTATTCGATTAATAGTTTGGAAAACTATAACCATATATATATATAAATATATATATATATATATATATATATATATCCATATCCATATAAAATCTACTCGGGATCCTCGACTCCCGGTTTTAGAAAATATTTTCACCTTTGGGTCCCTATACTAAGGGTATAAGCAAGTTACCGCTATCCTCTAGCATAGGTATTATCAAATGAACCAACAGATATATATTTCAAGAATATGAAACAGGCATGCATATATACCATATCACATGCTACAATATATCGCAAAAATTTGCTAAATAACCAATAGGCATTTATCGCAAGATCATGCATATACAAATGTATACATCACAACAACAGTGTATCGGATAGAATACTTGCCTGAGCGACTGGGGGTTACGAATGGCTCGGGACGAGTCTGGTAACCTATAAACAACAAGTAAGTTGGAATTAAACCAAAGTCACTTGTAAATCTATACTTTAACTAACTTAGACTCTAACGCTTGTTTTGCGCTCACTGATTCGCTTAAGTCACTCGGGTACCCTCGGCTCCACCATTTTTAATAATTTAACCTTTACGAGTTTTAAAGCGATTCCTTCGCGAGTGACTTACCAACTGCCTAAAACACTTACCATAAATGTTTCATGCATTAATTAACCCTTTTCGGTCTTTAACCTGCATTTCAAAGTAAGGCGAGGGGAAAAAGTTTCGTTCGCGAAACGCCGTTACTTGAAACGGTCGTTTCTCCTAAACCGTTCATCGGAATCAAACGAACCACATATCAAAACGAAGCTCGTAACATGAACTATCTAAACATGACAATGGTCAAAACCTAGCAGTGAGTTCAAGGGTTCTGATGTTAAGAACAAAAATAGTCTACGGTAAATCGGACATTACGACGGCTATGTTTACGCGATTTCCCAAATTTAAACCAACTCAAAACAACCACAATCCAACCCCAATTCATAACCCAATCCAAACTCCATCCAAAATACATTACAACAGCCCCAAACCAACTCATTATAATCCATTTACTTACTCCTAAAACTTGAATTTAAACTATACTACATTCTTTAACCAAATCTTAAGATTTCAACAAATCAATCACCACCATTCCAACCCAAACTCTTAAACAAACAAGTTTCATGCTTCACATATACTATACTACTCATAACCATTCCTAAATACTCAAAACTAAAGCTAGGGTTTGTAGTTTATACCTTCCTTGGAGAGTGGAGAATCAAGAGGATGGCTTGGAATCACCTTTAAAGCCCTTAACCAAGCTTAATCTAAACAAAACTTCAAGAACACAAATTTTAGTTCTTGAAAACACTATTCACCATCTTCTTTGATGATTTATAGAAAAAGATTGGCTTGGAATTAGAAGCTTAAACTTATAGGAAGTATGTAACTTAACTAGGAGGAGCTAGGATAATTACCTTGGAAAATAACAAGTGGAGGAGCTTGGACTTCCCATTTTCTAAGAAAAGCACCCGAGAGCTTCAAGGAGAAGAAGAGAGATTTTTTTGTGTTTTGTGATTTGTTTTGCTTGGTTGCTAGATTTTTGTTTTGTTTTAGGCCAATTACCCATTTACCCTTGATTTTGTGTGGTTAACAATCCACCACATTTCCTTCCCTTCTATGTCATGCTTGCATCACTTTGCTATGTCATCCTCCCTTCCTTGTCCTCTTCTCATTGGTTGGGTGACATCACTTCCTCTAATCCCTTTGCTTAACTTCCTAATTGTTTGCCTAATGACCGCTGATCTGTTATACGGTTCGCTTAACTTTCGTTTTCATTTATCGTTTGAAGGATCATACCCGGGATCTTATTACTTAGGTTCCCTTAACCTTTCTCAATACATTGTATTCCTTTTATGATCCTCTCTTATAATCCTTTAATTTAAATCCTTTTTATCCTGTTACCTTATACTCAATTCTCTCCGTATCTAGTGGATTTCCGGGAAAAATCAAAGTGTTCGGATTTGGATTCTGACGATCTTTACATACACTTATATCCCATATAAAGTACTAATAAAATCTCAGAATATCCATATCAGAACCCCTACATAGTGTGGCATGAAAAGTTTTCTCATTCAGCAAAAACACTATTCATAAGGGTTTCAAAATTTCTCAAAAATTGGGGTTATTACAGTCTCCCCTCCTTAAAAGGATTCCGTCCCGGAATCAGATAGAAAACAAATGGGGATACTTTCTTAGCATTACATTTTCTAACTCTCAAGTAAATTTTCCCACATTGTGGTTCTTCCATCAAACTCTGAATAGTTTGATAACCCTTCTCCAAAGCACTTGTTCCCTTTTCACTCTATAACCCTTCCTGGTTGCTCCATATAGGTTACGTCGGGTTACATATCTATGCGCTCATATGCCTCTATTTATCTGGCATCTGAATTTCACTCCCTTAACATTGATACGTGAAACACGTTACGACCTGCTACATGTTCGGGGTTAGGGCTAGCTCATATGCTAACTTCCCAAACGTCTTAATATATCCAAGGGTCCAACAAATTGTAGACTTAGCTTTCCTTCCTTTCCGAACCTCATCAATCCTTTCCAAGGGATACCTATAACATTATAGGTCCCCTATTTCATACTCTTTATCCTTTCGTGTCAAATCAACATACTTATCATGTCCATCTTGGGCTACTACCAGCCGTCCTCTGATTAGATCTATCATACCCTTGGTCCTTTGGACTACTGCGGGTCCGAGCATCTTGCGCTCTACAACTTCATCCTAACATAAGGGAGATCGACATTGTCTTCCTTCAAGGATCTCATAAGGCGACATCTCGATAATGACATATGATCTATTGTCGTAAGATAACTCAATCCGAATTAAGTGATCATTCCAAATTCTTTCAAGTCTATTACACAGACTCTCATCATAGCTTCCAATCATTAGAGCTCTTGCTTCTCAATACCCATTCTTTTCCAGTTCGTAATCGCTACTACCTTCCGTTCCTAATATTATACTGGTTATACTTTTGCTCGTTAGCGTTCTATAACCTTTTAATAACCACGTCAACTTTAGTATCATGAATGTGTTCCCATTCTTCATACTACCACCACTTTATTACTCCTTTTTCAGTTGTTTCTATTTTCCAAAATTTGATCAATCAAATAGAAGTAAAGGAATTTGTTGAGAGATCACTATGATCATGAACACTTGTTATATCGCATAGTTAGTACAGAAGGTGGCCAGCCTTTAGTACTTGACAAGCAATTAAACAATAGCTGGTATCCTACTCGGCTTCTATCACACAGATAGATAGTCATTCGGCAATACCTCCCCTTCTGGAAGGGTTGTTCTTCTCAGCTTACATGAAATGAAAAGAAGAGAAAAGAACGAATGGAAGAGAATTGTATATATGAAAAAAATATACTGCCACAAAATATCCGGCTTGGAACCTACCTCTGAACTATAGAGGTTTGTCATAGGAGAACGAATCATATGAGTATTTATATCAACATCAAGTATTATAGCATCGTATTTCCCATGCCTAAATATTTCTATTCCGTCCATCATTCTATGGACCCATGCTCTTCATCGAGCTTATACACAATCACCTTTGAAACTCCCTCGATTTCGAAAATCGAACCTGGGATCTCATTCTATACATCATCGTTACTAGAATTCTATGCTCGCACCGCAACCTTCCTCGTATAATAATACGACTCTCTTATTGATAAGAAAGAATAATTATTCACTAGGTAGATACTCTACTTAATTAGTCTATCAATGATAACTTATACACTACCACGACCCGATTAGTGGTACTCAATCTCAATGTTTCCTCGAATCCTCCCAACTTAAAGGGGATAAAATGTATGCATCTCTTATGCCTTCACCCATCAATTTTTAACTCATGGTGAATCACCCTCATCCTGACGATTACATACTTTTCTATTTCTATTACTACGAGTCTTTAGGGTTTCCTCATACCCAACTCCCTTATCATTCCTCAAACTCTAATGCCTTTATATTCCTTTCCACTTCAATTCCTTTTTATTTTCCTTTCTCTTATCATTAATTCATGAACCAACACAACATAAGCATAGATTTCAAACGTCCCGTCATTCTGGATTCGTGTCCTTAGAACGAATCTTGACAACTTTTTACAACTTAGATTCACAATTCATCATACTCGTCCGCCTTTGTTCTGGCTCTAAAGCTTTTACACTATCTCCATAACTTTGGGCAGTACCTTCCTGAAAACAATTGACTGAACTTTAATCAGTTTATTATAATCTCTTGCTCCGTGCCTTCCTTGGCCTTTCACCAGCGGGTGGCCTCTCTCTTAGGAGGGTAAGTGATAAAAATAGTCTTTTGTGATTCGTCAATCATTTAGAATCTCAAATGATTCCTCTATTTCCTTTAGCCAGGCTCTTGCCTCGACTGGGTCAACCTGTTCCTTGGAACTCTGAGAGCTTAGCGACTTAAAGGTCATGAAAGAATTTCCTGCCGCATTGTCCCCTCAGGGTGGTGGTTGGGGATAATAGTCTAAGTTCTGTCTAGACAGGTCCATAAATTTCCGTATAGGAGTACCGTCTCGGGTCTCCTTATCTCGCTCGACTTTTGTTTTCTCAGTCTAAATATTTCTTCCTACTCCCCATACTTGGGGTTATCTTATACGTTAAAATCCTCATTTTCCACTTCATTATGTTATGGGTTCCTTCTATCTTGATGGCGTCCTCCCTGACTATCACATTCAGGGTTTGCTCTAAATCTTATTCCTCAAACTAGCTTTCATCTAAGATCTCATCTTTAAGCTCTTGAACATTTGGAACCCAAATTCTGTAGGAATACCTCATTATTCCCTTCTCATCTTTCTCGGTATTAACCTCTTATCTATTTGTTGGCTCTCTGCCTTCATTCATCACTCTTTCTGGCACAATGTGTTCTTTTCCGATAATTCAGACTGTATTGCAATCTCAAACAGCCTTTCGGTACTGGCTCCGGTTACCTTCACTACTATTTCCATTTTCTCAAAATCTCTTATAAACTCTCCAAAAGACATCATCATCTTGAGTCTCTCCTTTTTACTAAGGGCATAAGCCACCATATTGGCTTTCCTCGAATGATAAAGAATCTCCCCATCATTATTCTTGATTAGCTCTAACTGCCTCCTCTGGCATATGTTGAGCTCTTTCTTCGTGAAAATGTACTAGAGCACTTATGGCTTAGGTAATTCTTGCACTTCTCTCCATACAAGTAGTGCCTCCAATCCTTAGGGTAAAACTATTGCCACGAGCCTAAGCTCATGAGCGGGGATATCGAATTTCATATTACCTTAATTGTCTTGACATGTACGCGATTACCTTACCGTGCTGCATAAGCACACACCCTAAGCCCTTGTGCGAAGCGTCACTATACTTCACAAAATCTCTTTTTCCATCCGGCAACGCCAGCATAAGGGCCATCACCAACCTCTGCTTCAGTTCTTGAAAGCTGTTCTCGCATTTCTCTGTCCATTCGAACTTCTCAGTCTTACGAGTAAGCCGCGTTAAAGGGGCTACTATCTTTACAACTAGAACGAACCTCCGGTAGTGACCGGCCAATCCTACCTCTGGTAGTCGACCAAACCATGGTCATCAATTCATCAGTGGTCCTTTATCCAATCTTGTCAGGATCCTCCATGGGATCCTCCTCAACAACTATCCCTCTAGGACAACATCCTCAACCGCTACATCCTCAATATCAACATCATCCGGTCCTGCATTAGGACACTCTATCGGATCCACAATCCGATCTCCAATTAGTAATAAAACATCATCGCGCTGTTGCTCCTCAACCTCAGGGTTCGGAGTCCCGCTACCATATACGATAACGAACTACGCTCCTATCACGATATTTATAAGGGTTCCCATAAGGGTTTTAACTGTCAGTACTACGTTAGGTAGTCCGACTATGAACTTGGCAAGAGTTCTTATTATCTTAGTGAACTTATTATCTTAACGTCCCATCATCTCTGAGGTTTATAACGCTTAGCTCTGATACCATTTCTGTAACACCCCCAGATCCGGGGTCGGGGATCCGGGTTGTCACGAGTTCCATTTCCCTTATTAACACCCAATCTTAATAATTTCTCAACTACTCTGTACTGTGACCCCACAATAAACACACACACCACACGTTATAGTCTCAGAGATGAACATCCAAAAATAATCACAAGTCGTTTTATTCCACAATTATATGTCAATACACCTTAAAAAGGTTCTGAATAAATTTACATTTCATTGCCATTATTACAATTCATAAATATACATAAACCTGGTACATCAAAAGTTGAAGCCTAGTCTATTGGTAGTTCCCTACCTCAGCTACAGTGACTTCAATGCCTATAGGACGCTGCGAAACGCTTCCTATCCGATCGTGAATTGGGAGCTTGGTCCTGTTCATCTTATCTATCTGATGTTGTGTGATGAAAGAAGAAAGCAAGGGTGAGCAGCAAGCCCACCAAAATAATATGTATAATGATTAATAGTATATGAGTCTACTCATAATACTCATGAAAATCTTGGTCAAAAGAAATGAACCAAGTTTGATATCTTAATGCGATGAAGTTGCAAAATATTCAGTATATATACATATATACTTTTCAAAGTAATGGAAGTCCTCTTCCATGCATAATATACATAAAGTCCCAGTGTATAACTGTATATAAAAAAAAATATCGTTGCAAGGTGATCTCATATATCTAACCTTGTCTCAACGTTTTTCTGAAAATCTTTGTCATTCATAAGACAATTATTAATTAGATATAAGTTTAAAAGATGAAGTTACCAAATATTTCACTACACTTATATCATTCCCAAATACTACTTGAACTACCACCGTTCAAGTTATAATCAATTTCAAAAGTTCATCCCACTGATGAGACCACAAGATAAGACTTGAATAGATTCAATCTTTGAAATATTATTGAATGAAAAAGTTATGAGATACTTTATTTAGCCCCGATATATATATATCCACATATATATATCCCTTTAAACATTTCCTGGAACCTCTGTTATGCAAAGTATGAACAGAGTTTGAAACATCCAATGAATTTTGGAAAGGAAAAGAATTTTGGCATAAACCCGATATCTCGCTGATCAGGCAAAGATACCAATAAGTAACCTTTTCTACTGTAGATGGATGAATTCCTCACCGGTCATCACCCTGGCCGCATTAGGACCTCGCGCTCGACCGTACCCCGGCCCCTCACGCGTTGATGGACTGCCACCCAGCCACTTACACAATAATAGACCGTACCCCGGCCTGTCGCTTATGCCGACTCAATTAGATGGGCTTACTTCCCGAACATTGGGCAAGTAATCAATTCATTTACCAAAACTGCAACCTCGTTGCGAATATAAAATACACCACAGAGCCGGATTCCCCAGGTTTTGAGCGAGTATTTAAATCCCCTTAAAAAAAGAAGATCTTAAATATAAAAATGAGTTTTGGGATCCGCTCTGACTTTTAAAAATCATTTTGAAGACTCGAAAACACTTTAAAGAGTGTTTGGAGTAAGGCTGATTTAATGAAGTAAATCAGTCCCCAGAATATTTAGAAAATGACCGAATATTATTATTTAAATAATATTCCCATAAAGAATAATCTTTATAAAAATAATTGAAGTAGAAGTATTAAAATTTATACTTGAAACGAGTATTAAATAACCAAAGATACACTTATATGAAGTATTATCTTTATTTGAATAATCGAAAATAAGTTTGATTATTTACACCTTATTCTTTAATAAAATAAAGAATATATCTCAGCAAATAATCGGAGTCATAGATCCTCAAATGAATATTCAAATAATATTCAATAAATAAAATAAGCTGAGTCATAATACCTCGAATGAATATTATAAATAATATTCATTAAATAAAATAAAGGAGTCATACATCCTCAAATGAATATTCAATAATATTCAATAAATAATATAAAAGGAGTCATAAGCCCTCGAATGAATATTCAAATATTATTTAATAAATAATATAAAAGGAGTCATAAGTCCTCGAATGAATATTCAAATATTATTCAATAAATAATATAAAGATGAAGTAATCGTATAAACCTTATTCGATTAATAGTTTGGAAAACTATAACCATATATATATATAAATATATATATATATATATATATATATATATATATCCATATCCATATAAAATCTACTCGGGATCCTCGACTCCCGGTTTTAGAAAATATTTTCACCTTTGGGTCCCTATACTAAGGGTATAAGCAAGTTACCGCTATCCTCTAGCATAGGTATTATCAAATGAACCAACAGATATATATTTCAAGAATATGAAACAGGCATGCATATATACCATATCACATGCTACAATATATCGCAAAAATTTGCTAAATAACCAATAGGCATTTATCGCAAGATCATGCATATACAAATGTATACATCACAACAACAGTGTATCGGATAGAATACTTGCCTGAGCGACTGGGGGTTACGAATGGCTCGGGACGAGTCTGGTAACCTATAAACAACAAGTAAGTTGGAATTAAACCAAAGTCACTTGTAAATCTATACTTTAACTAACTTAGACTCTAACGCTTGTTTTGCGCTCACTGATTCGCTTAAGTCACTCGGGTACCCTCGGCTCCACCATTTTTAATAATTTAACCTTTACGAGTTTTAAAGCGATTCCTTCGCGAGTGACTTACCAACTGCCTAAAACACTTACCATAAATGTTTCATGCATTAATTAACCCTTTTAGGTCTTTAACCTGCATTTCAAAGTAAGGCGAGGGGAAAAAGTTTCGTTCGCGAAACGCCGTTACTTGAAACGGTCGTTTCTCCTAAACCGTTCATCGGAATCAAACGAACCACATATCAAAACGAAGCTCATAACATGAACTATCTAAACATGACAATGGTCAAAACCTAGCAGTGAGTTCAAGGGTTCTGATGTTAAGAACAAAAACAGTCTACGGTAAATCGGACATTACGACGGCTATGTTTACGCGATTTCCCAAATTTAAACCAACTCAAAACAACCACAATCCAACCCCAATTCATAACCCAATCCAAACTCCATCCAAAATACATTACAACAGCCCCAAACCAACTTATTATAATCCATTTACTTACTCCTAAAACTTGAATTTAAACTATACTACATTCTTTAACCAAATCTTAAGATTTCAACAAATCAATCACCACCATTCCAACCCAAACTCTTAAACAAACAAGTTTCATGCTTCACATATACTATACTACTCATAACCATTCCTAAATACTCAAAACTAAAGCTAGGGTTTGTAGTTTATACCTTCCTTGGAGAGTGGAGAATCAAGAGGATGGCTTGGAATCACCTTTAAAGCCCTTAACCAAGCTTAATCTAAACAAAACTTCAAGAATACAAATTTTAGTTCTTGAAAACACTATTCACCATCTTCTTTGATGATTTATAGAAAAAGATTGGCTTGGAATTAGAAGCTTAAACTTATAGGAAGTATGTAACTTAACTAGGAGGAGCTAGGATAATTACCTTGGAAAATAACAAGTGGAGGAGCTTGGACTTCCCATTTTCTAAGAAAAGCACCCGAGAGCTTCAAGGAGAAGAAGAGAGATTTTTTTGTGTTTTGTGATTTGTTTTGCTTGGTTGCTAGATTTTTGTTTTGTTTTAGGCCAATTACCCATTTACCCTTGATTTTGTGTGGTTAACAATCCACCACATTTCCTTCCCTTCTATGTCATGCTTGCATCACTTTGCTATGTCATCCTCCCTTCCTTGTCCTCTTCTCATTGGTTGGGTGACATCACTTCCTCTAATCCCTTTGCTTAACTTCCTAATTGTTTGCCTAATGACCGCTGATCTGTTATACGGTTCGCTTAACTTTCGTTTTCATTTATCGTTTGAAGGATCATACCCGGGATCTTATTACTTAGGTTCCCTTAACCTTTCTCAATACATTGTATTCCTTTTATGATCCTCTCTTATAATCCTTTAATTTAAATCCTTTTTATCCTGTTACCTTATACTCAATTCTCTCCGTATCTAGTGGATTTCCGGGAAAAATCAAAGTGTTCGGATTTGGATTCTGACGATCTTTACATACACTTATATCCCATATAAAGTACTAATAAAATCTCAGAATATCCATATCAGAACCCCTACATAGTGTGGCATGAAAAGTTTTCTCATTCAGCAAAAACACTATTCATAAGGGTTTCAAAATTTCTCAAAAATTGGGGTTATTACACTTAGTGTAAAGGAGAGACTCAAGATGATAATGTCTTTGAGAGAGTTGATAAGAGATTTTGAGGAAATGGAAATAGGAGTGAACGCAACCGGAGCCGGTACCGAAAAACTGTTTGAGATTGTAATGCAACCCGAGTTATTGGAAAAAGATTAGATTATGCCAAGAAAAAAAAAGTAATAAATGAAGTCAGGGAGTCAATGACTGGAAAAGAGATTAATACCGAGAAAGATTAAGGGAATAATGAGATATTCCGACAAAAAATGGGTTTCAATATTCAAGAGCTTAAGGACGGGATCTTAGATGAAAGTCATAATTCGAGGAATAAGATTTAGGGCAAACCCTGAATGTGATAGTCAGGGAGGACGCCATCAAGATAGAAGGAACCCATAGCATAATGAAGTGGAAAATGAGGATTTAAAACATGTAGGATGACCCCGATTATGGGGAGGAGGAGAAAATATTTCATACTGAGAAAACAGAAGTCGAGCAAGATAGGGAGAACTAGGAAGGTACTCCTATGGGGCGATTCATGGACCTTCCTAAACAAAACTTATACTTTTATTCCCAACCACCACCTTGAGGAAACAATGCGGTAGGAAATCCTTTCATGACCTTTAAGTCGCTAAGCTCTCAGAGTTCCAAGGAACAGGTTGACCCAGTCGAGGCAAGAGCCTGGCTAAAGGAAATATATGAATCATTTGAGATTCTAAATGATTGACGAAGCACAAAAGACTGTTTTTGTCACTTACCCCCTAAGAGAGAGACCACCCGTTGGTGAAAGGCCAAGAAAGGCAAGGAGCCAGAGAGTATAATAAACTGATTAAAGTTCAGACAATTGTTTTTGGGAAAGTACTTCCCAAGGTTAGGGAGGTAGTGTAAAAGCTTTAGAACCAGAACAAAAGCAGGACGAGTATGATGAATTATGAATCTAAGTTGTAAAAGTTGTCAAGATTCGTTCTGAGGACACGAATCTAGAATAACGGGATGTTTGAAATCAATGCTTATGTTGTGTTGGTTGATGTAATGGTTGTAAAGGAAACGAAAATAAAAGACTGAAAAGGGCAGGAGTATAAAGGGATATAAAGGAAATAGAGTTGAGAAGTGATAAGGGAGTTAGGTATGGGAAACCCTAAGAAACCCTTGCAATAAATATAGAGAAGTTGGTCATCATCAGCGCGATGGTGACTGATCATGAGATAAATTCAAGGTTTGAAGGCGTAAGCGATACATATAGTTAATTCCCTTGAAGTTGACAGTATTCGATGAAAATTTGAGATAGATCGATTGATTAATAAGGAAACACGGATGGACTGAGGAGACAAGAAAGTAAGAAATTAGGAAAATTGGATGAAGGAAGTGACCTTTAAGAATGTGAAGTGTAAGACCGAGGGCATGATACCCAGAAAGGGAGACGCCAGGTATGAAAGATATCCCAACATTGAGATGACTGTTGAGATAAATAAAAGAGGTAAATGAGTAGTTAGAACTAAAAGGTTCACGTTGAACATGACCAATATCTTCTAGAACATCCCTGTTATCATTACTGAATCAGGCAAGAAAAGTAGATAACCGTTGTTATCTTTTGGAGGCCATATTGATTAACCTCATTTTGAATACAGATGTTATTGTGAAATTGGTATAGACTATCGAGGTAGGAATGATTGAATAAGATAATCTATCAAGGATATATGACTTGATTTATCCATGGAAGAGTGTAAGTATCTTTTAAAGGTGGAATTAAGGATAAAACCCTGATAACTTGAAATGAATCCTAGGGGAATGTATAAAGGTTGGCATTTCACCCTTAATAGGGAAAGCATGAGTTTTGACAGTATGAATTGGAAAGGATTAAGGTAACAACAACCTTTAAGGATCAGTGGAGAAATTTTTCAGAAGTATATAGACAATGATTCTGGTATTAGTAAATGGTATCTTGATATGCCCTGTGCCTAGGGTGTACCTGATGAAGGATTTAAGGATAACCTTGGAGGTTTTACAAGGAGAAAGGTAATATTCAAAGTTCTCAAGAATAGAAATTTTGATGAAGGAAATATGACGTAATTATAATAATGCCAGGTGGGGCACATGTTGAACCATAAGAAAGTATAGATTGACCCAATGAAGGTTGAGATTGGTGAAAACAAGAAGGATCCAAGATAAGAGACGTCCTAAGTATGATCGAGAGTCAGTCGTGACAATGTTAGCCTCTAAAGATCGAGGAAATAACTTATGGAAAAATGGTGATATTTTTTTTTCTTCTTTCTCACCAAAGCTTAAGGAAGAGCATTTTCACATAAGAAGTGATTGAAATGAGGTAGAAAATTTAGTTGGAGGTGGTTAAAATGACATTGATTGTAAGGAAATTTTACTATCAGGAAAAGCCAAAGAGGTGGCCAACACTTTAAGTGTAAGAGGATAATTATCGGTGCTCGTGCCAGAGGAATACAGTGATAATGATTAATTCCGTGAAGGTTGTATTATGGTGTGAAAGATTAACATTCCTTCTGATGACTGTGCGATACTCAACCGTAATAGTAGATTGGTAAAGATTTAATTCATGTAAACGCCGTGAGCAGGATATCTATCTTAAATGGTACTATCTTGAGATAAGCCATGACCATGTTACGGGAGGACTAAATGAACCTTTGAGCTTTATGTTTCCTAATAAAGACATATGGTTAATAATGGTATTAGCCTGCTATCGTTGCTTTCATTGAAACTCTTCTGCAATTTTATCTGCTTCATGTCATGTATGTACGTCAGGATCAGGAGTGTTCTTCATGAATCATGAATGGTGATTATGTTACCTCCTTAGAAGGATTCGATATGATATGAATGGACTCCATATGGTTAGCTATTAAAACTTCATGGAAAATGAATGACTACAGTAGGTCAGTGGTGGACCCTAGTAATGCAGCAACGATTCTTTGAATAATGAGTCGATTACAACCGTGAGAGTTGTAGTGTAATGGATGTTGAGATTGGGTACCACTAATCGGATTGTGGTGATGTATAAGTTATCATTAATAGACTAATTAAGTCGATTATTTACCTATTGAATACTTATTCCTTCTTATCAATAGAGAGTCGTATTACTATACGAGGAAGGTTGCGGTATAAGCATAGAATTCTAGTAACGATGATGTCTAGAATGAGATCCCAGATTCGATTTTCGATGTCGAGGGAGTTTCAAAGGTGATTGTCTATAAGCTCGAGCAAGAGCATAGGTCCAAGAAATGATGGACAGAATATCAAAAATATTTAGGCATGTGAAATATGATGCTATAATACCTGATGTTGATATATATACGTATATGTTTTGTTCTCCTATGACAAACCTCTATAGTTCAGAGGTAGATTCCAAGCCAGATATTTTGTGGCAGTATATTTTTTATATATACAATTCTCTTCAATTCATTCTTCTCTCTCCTTTTCATTTTGTATAAGCTGAGAAGAACAACCCTTCCAGAAGGGGAGGTATTGCCGAATGACTATCTATCTGTGTGATAGAAGCCTAGTAGGATACCACATGTTGTTTAATTGCTTGTCAAATACTAAAGGCTGGCCACCTTCTGTACTAACTATGCGATATAACAAGTGTTCATGATCATAGTGATCTCTCAATAAATTCTTTTACTTCTATATGAAGGACCAAGCTTTTGAAGATAGAAGCAGCTAGAAAGGAGTAGTACCAGTGCGGTGGTATTCCGAATCTAACACGTTTGTGATACTAAGGTTGACGTGGTTATTAAAAGGTTATAGAACGCTAACGAGCAAAAGTATAACCAGTATAATATTAGGAACGGAAGATAGTAACGATTACGAACTGGAAAAGAATGGGTATTGAGAAGCAAAAGCTATAATGCTAGAAGCTATGATGAGATTCTGTGCAATAGACTTGAAAGAATTTGGAATGATCACTTAACGCGGATTGAATTTTCTTACGATAATAGATCGTATGTCAGTATCGAGATATCGCCTTATGAGATCCTTGAGAGAACACAATGTCGATCTCCCTTATGTTAGGACGAAGTTATAGAGCGCAAGATGCTCGAACCCGCAGTAGTCCAAAGGACCAAGGATATAATAGATCTAATCAGAGGACGGCTGGTAGTAGCCCAAGATGGACATAAGAAGTATGTTTATTAGACACGAAAGGACAAAGAATAGGAAGTAGGGGACCTAGTGGTGTTATAGGTATTCCCTTGGAAAGGATGGATGTGGTTTGGAAAGAAAGGAAAGCTAAGCCCACGAATTGTTGAACCCTTGGATATATTAAGTCGTATTGGGAAGTAAACATATGAGCTAGCCTTACCCCGAACCTTAGCAAGTTCATAACGTGTTCCATGTATCAATGTTAAGGAAGTGTAATCCGGATGCCAGACAAATAGGGGCATATGAGCGCATAGACATGCAACCAGACGTAACCTATATGGAGCAACCAGGAAGGGTTATAGATAAAAAATGGACAAGTGCTTAGAAGAAGGGTTATCATGCTAGTCAGGGTTTGTGGCAGAACCATAATGTGGGAAAATTAACTTGAGAGTTAGAAAGTGCAATGCTAAGAAAGTATCCCTATTCATTTTCTATCTGATTCCGGGACGGAATCCTTTTAAGGAGGGGAGACTGTAATAATCCCAAAAATTTTGAACTTTTTATAAACCTTATAAATAGTGATTTTGCTGATTATGCTGAATAAGAAAACTTTTCATGCCACACAATGTAGAAGTTCTTTTATTGATATTCTGAGGTCTTATTGGTACTCTATATGGTATATAAGTGTATGTAAAGATCGTCAGAATCCAAATCCGAACACTTTGATTTTTCCCGAAAATCCACCAGATACCGAAAGAATTGAGTATAAGGTAACATGATAAAAAGGATTTAAATTCAAGGATTTTTAGAGAGGATCATAAAAGGAATATAAAATATTGAGAAAGGTTTAGGGGAACCTAAGTAATAAGATCCCACGTATGATCCCTCAAATGATAAACGAGAACGAAAGTTAAGCGAACCGTATAACAGATAAGCGGTCATTAGCCAAGTAATTAGGGGTTAATCAAAGAGGTTAGTGGATGATGATGACATCACACCAACAAGAAGAAGACAAGTGTAAGAGGATGACATGAGAAAGATGACATAGGCATGGTGACATAAGCATGACAAATGGAGGGATTGGTTGGTTGATTGTGAGCCACACAATTTTTACCATGGTAACAATCTAATTAACAACCAAAGGAAGTAACCAAGCTAAACACCACACAAATCATTTAATCAAACTAGAAACATTTTTACTTCACTTTTTCTTCCCTTGCTCTCGGCCAAAACCAGAGCAGCAACTTAAAACTACCATATCTCCTTCAATACTCATTAAAATGTTGTGTTCTATAGCTCTTTTGAAAGGTATTGAGATGGCCTACAACTCTTGTTCACAAGTCTCATCCAAATAAGCATGGTAAGACCCTTATTTTTACAGTTATTTAAATTGGACTTTTAGAAACTTCAAAACCTAATTTTGTATTCTTGATTTCTTTGGAAAGATCAAGCTTGTAGGAGGTTAGATTAAGGCTCCCTAGGGCTTCCTAGCAACTTAACACCTACCAAGGAAGGTATCAACTTCAAACCCTAGCTTTGATTTTATGATTCCATTAAGTTTTATTGAAGCATTGTTAGTATTAAGGCTTGATCTTTGATAAGTAGTTTTGGTGGATTTGTATTGGTTTTGAATATTGGGTCTTTGATTGGTTGGATAAATTGGTAAAACTTGGAGTTGGGGACTGATTTTGTAGTATGATGGTTGAATATTGTTGTATTGATGGTTGTGAGTGAATTGATGATAATTTAGAGTGTTAATTAAATTGGAAATCGCGTAAACATAAACGTCATAATGCCCGATTTTCCTTAACTGTTCTGTTCTTAACTTTAGGACCCGTGAACTCACTGAAAGATTCTAACCTTCTCCATGTTTAGATAGTTCATGTTACGAGCTTCGTTTTGATATGTGGTTCTCTTGAATCCGATGTACGGTTTAGGAGAAACGACTGTTTTACGTAACGGCATTTCGCGAATGAACCATTACCCCTCGCCTTACTTTGAAACCTTGGTTAAGGCCCTTAAATGACTAATTGGAGTATGAAACAATTATTTAAAGTGGATTTGGAAGTTGGTAGGGTACTCTCAAAAGAATCGCCTTGAAATTCTTCATGGTTAATTCATTAAAAATGGTAGAGCCGAGGGTATTCGAACGACTTAAGTGAATCGTTAAGCGTATAAGCGACCATAAGAGAACGTTAGGGTTCAATTGGTTAAAGTCTAGTTTCTTAAGCAACCATGGTTTAATTCCGGCTTATGTTGTTGTTCATAGGTTACCGGACCCACTCTAAGCTTAAGTCTACCCCGGAGCACTCAGGCAAGTTTTCTACCCGTTATACTGTTGTTGTGATGTATATATGTATATGCATTATCTTGTGATAAGTGCATTATTGTTATTAGCAAATATTGTGATATATTGGAGCATGTTTATATGATATATATGCATGCCTGTTTCCTAATCTTGATATCTAATTGTTGATTCAATTGCTTATAAGTTGCATAATACCTATGCTAGGGATAAGCAGTAATTGCGTATATCCTTAGTATAGGGGACCCGAAGGTGAACATTTTTCTAAACCGGGAGTCGGTGTTCCCGAGTATAATATATGTATATTTATATATATATATAAATAGTTTTCAAAACTATTAATCGAATAAGGTTTATTCGATAACTTTATTTATTTAATGAATATTATCTTGAATATTCATTCGAGGACTTATGACTCCGCTTATTTATTTAATGAATATTATCTTGAATATTCATTCGAGGACTTATGACTCCGCTTATATTATTTAATGAATATTATCTTGAATATTCATTCGAGGACTTATGACTCCGCTTATTTTATTTAATGAATATTATTTTGAATATTCATTCGAGGACTTATGACTCTGCTTATTTATTAAATAATATTCTTTATTTTGATTAAAGAATAAGGTTTTGATATTTTAAACTTATTTTCGATTATTCAAATAAAGATCGTACTTTCGTATATAAGTGTATCTTTGGTTATTTATTATTCAATTCAAGTTTGAGTTTTAAAACTTCTACTTCAATTATTTTTATAGAGATTATCCTTTATGTGAATATTATTTAAATAATAATATTCGGATATTCTCCAATATACCGGGACTGATTTATTTTATTAAATCAGCATTACTCCTCACATTCTTAAAAATGTTTTTGAGTCTTCAAAATGATTTTTAAAAGTTAGAGCGGATCCCAAAACTCATTTTTATATTTAAGATCTTCCTTTCGAAGGGGATTTAAATACTCGCTCAAAACCTGAGGGATCCGGCTCAGTGGTGTATTTTACATTCCCAACGAGGTTGCTGTTTTGAGAAAACATCTTGATTACTTGCCCATCGTTCGGGGAGTAAGTTCATCTAATTGAGTCGGCATAAGCAACATGGGCTCAGTGAGCGTCCATGAAAGTGTAAGTGGCTCAGTGGGAGTCCATCAATGCGTAAGTGGCTAAGTGGCAGTCCAGCATAGGTCCTAATGTGGCCAGGGTGATGAGTAGTGGGGAATTCATCCATCTACTAGTAGAAAAGGTTACGTATTGGTATCTTTGCCTGATCAGCAAGATATCAATTTTATGCCAAGGTTTTCTTCTTTCCAAATTTATTGGATATTATAACTCTGTTTATATTTTTCATAACAGAGGTTTCCAAGGAAAGTATGAGATATATATATAGGTGTATATATATATCGGGACTTAATGAAGTATCTCGTAACTTCATTTTTTTTTAATGATATTTCAAAGATTGAATCTATTCAAATCTTATCTTGTAGTCTCATCTATGTGATGAACTTTTGAACTGGTTATACCTTGAACGGTGGTAATTCAAGTAGTATTCAGAAAAGATATAAGTATATTGGAGTATCTTGTAACTTTATCCTTTCAACTTATATCTGGTTAATGATTATCTTGTGCATGACAAAGATTTTCAGAAAAACGTTGAGCCAAGGTTAGATATATGAGATCACCTTGCAACGATATTTTTATACAGTTATAAACTAGAACTCTGTGTACATTATACATGTCAGAGGATTTCAAAGATTTTGAGTAGTATATATGTATATATATACTGAATATTTTCCGACTTGTCGCATTAAGATATCAACTTGGT
The DNA here is from genome assembly GCF_009905375.1 of Apium graveolens. NCBI lineage: Eukaryota > Viridiplantae > Streptophyta > Magnoliopsida > Apiales > Apiaceae > Apium > Apium graveolens. The sequence goes on from NC_133653.1 coordinate 124,884,932, forward strand.
TCATTTCTTCTTGACCAATAATTTCATGAGTACTATGAGAATGCTCATATATTGTAAATTATTATACATACTATTTCGGTGGGCTTGTTACTCACCCTTGCTTTCTTCTTTCATCACACAACATCAGATAGACAAGATGAACATGACCAAGCTCCCAATTCGCGAGCGGATAGGAAACGTTCTGCAGTTTCCTATAGGCGTTGATGTCGCTGTAGTTGAGGTAGGAACTACCAATAGGCTAGGCTTTCAACTTTTGATGTACCAGACTTATGTATCTTTATGAATTGTAATAATGGCAAAGAAATGTAAATTTATTCAGACACCCTTTTAAGGTGTAATGGCATATAATTGTGGAATAAAATGACTCGTGTTATTTTTGGATATTCATCTCTGAGACTATAACTTGTGGTGTGTGTGTTTATTGTGGGGTCACAGTACGGAGTAGTTAATTGTTTATTAAGATTGGGTGTTATTAAGGGAAATGGAACTCGTGACAACCCGGATCCCCGACCCCGGATTTGGGGGTGTTACAGAAATGGTATCAGAGCTAAGCGTTATAAACCTCAGAGATGATATGACGTTAAAATAATAAGTTCACTAAGATAATAAGAACTCTTGCCAAGTTCATAGTCGGACTACCTAACGTAGTACTGACAGTTAAAACCCTTATGGGAACCCTTATAAATATCGTGATAGAAGAGTAGTTTGTTATCGTATATGGTAGCGGGACTCCGAACCCTGAGGTTGAGGAGCAATAACGCGATGATGTTTTACTACTTATTGGAGATCAGATTATGAATCCGATAGAGCGTCCTAACGCGGGACCGGATGATGTTCATATTGAGGATGTAGCGGTTGAGGGTATTGTCCTAGAAGGGATTGTTGCTGAGAAGAATCCCGTGGAGGATCCGGATTTGGGGGTGTTACATATAATTACTAGAATTAAATCTTAGCATGCTATTTCATTTTCAAATCATTTGTCTCAATAAGTTGATTTGTTAATCAATTTCAAAACTGAATCAATCAAATCTATTGGACGTTCAATGGGTGAAGGTAGTTGATCAGTCTATCATCACCGGACAGGGACCAAAGGCCGTCCAGAAAAGAAAGAATATGTTCCGAAACTTGGGAAAAGACTAGATAGGTCTTTCCCCCAACACTGGACTAATCGGTTAAATAAAGCGCTCAATCGAATTAGCCAATTACGCCTACTCAATTCCAATAGATCAACTGAATTCCCTTTTTGCCTCTTTCCAAAATTCCACAACATAGGTGGATCAAAACATTCCACGACATAGGTGGATCAAAACCTTCCATGACATAGGTGGATCAAAACCTTCTCTTTATCCAGTTTCCAAAATCACTACCACTTATCTCTTTTTAAAATCATTCTGTCACAGCACACTATTCAAAACTTCCTTTCATTTTAATCACATTTAGAGATAGGTTCTTTCAGAAGTTACTTTTCCCTAAAACATATTTTTAAATAACATTTTCAAATACAGGAGATATGTAACTTAAAACGTTTATGTTCCTGTTCGAAAATAAAACAACGTTTCAATCATATGTACTGAACCATAAGAGCATGGTGAGGGGTACTTACCTTGCAGAGCTTATAACTATCACTGAATGATTTTGGATTGACTCGGATGCTCGACTTTATCGTTTTACTATCGGACTATCCTAGATCCGACTTTGACGCTCAGGTCCTTCGCTTGGAACCTTGCTAAGCTTGTCGACTGATCACGAGGCTATCTTAGTCCGATGTCACTTTTGGTTTCTCGACTAGAACCTACAGAGTCGAAATGCTCTATGTTAGACGTCTAGGTATGCTTGCAATATCCTCGCTAACAACCTACCCATACGGTAACATATTCCGACTCGTACTTATATATATTATTATAATACATACAACAATCAGGGTTCACATACTCAAAACTCGACTCGATGTTCATTTTTGGAAAGCGCATATACTCGTCATTTTAGAAAACAAGTTGTCAGTTATATTTTATAAAGTATTTATTTATTGTCATATAACTATTTACGTTCGACTAGTAGTTCTGATATTTTACAGGATACACCCCCGAAAATCGGGCAGCATCTCCTCTATTTATCGGACTACCCGTCGAATACAATCGACGTCAAATCAATAACAAGCAAATGCAGAAACAACCCAATTAAAATTCCCAACCACCGATTCAATCCAATAATCAAAACCAATTCAATCGTCCTGATATAATATTTACTAATTAACTAATTCGATTCAGAATAAAAAAATAAAACTAATTTTATTTATTTTAAAATTTTAGGACTCAGATAATGATCATCATAGTCCACCGTCGGCTCGCCAAGGCTCATCGTCGATGGCGGTAAAAATTCGCGGGTACCCGTACAAATCGGGTTTCCAACGCGAAACTTCACCGATAATTTCTAAAAAATCGAATAACCTAAACATCAATAACCCGGAGAAATTTCAGAGAATCATTCGAGTTTTATAAAATTTTAACTCCGAATAATCCCAAGAAATTATCAGGCTAATCAGAACAACTATCTAAAGAATTATACATACACTCGCTTGTATATATACGCCGGAAAGGAAATCTAAAAAACAAATAACAAGCAGCACAACACTTGACTACATACACGCATATACGTGTATATACTTACTCCCACAATCGATGACAGCCCCAACAAGTACACAGGGAAACGAACCAGCAAACCAGGCGGCGATCAAGGAAGAAAAACGAGGGCGATAGGGGAGGATCGCAAGGAATTACAGAGAAAACAGAAGAAATGGAACGGGGGAGAGACAAGAGAATCGAAGAGAGAGATTGAGAAGAGACCGAGAGAGATGAGTCTGTGGCTTCCGTTTGTTTGTTTTGTTATTTTATTTTATTTCATTTTATTTCAATCATACCTCGCCATGTACAAGAACTGGGACACGTAGAAAAATATATACTCTAAAAACCAAACACGTGTCCGAAAGGATTGGTTTGTAATTTTTAGAATTAGTTTAATCCGTTATTGGTTCGTTAAAAGAAGAGAGAGATTGAGAAGAGACCGAGAGAGATGAGTCTGTGGCTTCCGTTTGTTTGTTTTGTTATTTTATTTTATTTCATTTTATTTCAATCATACCTCGCCATGTACAAGAACTGGGACACGTAGAAAAATATATACTCTAAAAACCAAACACGTGTCCGAAAGGATTGGTTTGAACTCCCGACAGCCCACCTATGACCCGCGACTTGCATTTTAACGAACCAATAACGGATTAAACTAATTCTAAAAATTACAAATTAAATTCTAAAATTATCAAAATAATTAAAAGTTAGAAAAATAAAAATTTTATGATTTTTAAAGCATTTTTAAAATGCTCAACGGATCCGCATTTTACAATTGACGAACCAAGCTACACTTAAAACATGTTTATAAAATCATGAAAATAGTCTTAAAATATTATAAATATCCTGAAGTAAATAAAAATGTAGTTTTTATAATTTTAAAACAGTTTCTGAAATGCAATTTATACCCACTTTTAGCGAATAAACGAAACATCACGCAGGTGAGATTAATCCCGAAAATTCTAAAAGTACTTTTAAAATTCTCGGAATATTCTAAACTTATGTAAATATGAGTTTCATAATTTTTGAAGAATTATGGAATTAAATACGGATTTTTCAATTAAATATAATCAGAAAATCATATAGGGTTAAATAATTGATGAAATATTGATTTCTAAATTTTATAAAATCCCAAAACTAATTATTGTAATTATAAAACCATAAAAACAAGTTTAGAGACAATTCAAATATTTATGCAAATAAATTTACATTAAATCCACTTTTAAAAGCAAAACAAAAATCATACCACCCAATAATTAACCGCGCAATTCAATCCCATATACTCGTAGTCACATATACATAATAACAAAGCAATAACCGCTGAGAGAACCCATATACATATTTTATTTATTTAATTATTCAATAATTACACATTTAAATAATACTACAAAATATATGAGTCGTTACACATCTTCTTTCCCAAGATGAGGCCTATGTGTACTGCATAGAGAGAGGTCCTCATGTACCAATGAGAGCTGTAACTCGCAATGAGCCATCTGTTCCAAAACTTAGGCATGAATGGTCAGACCCTGATATTGAGCAAGTCAGGAAGGATAAGAAGGCCATGAACATATTGTTCAATGGAGTTGATGGTGATATGTTTTATAACATCATTAGCTATAAAACAGCCAAGGAGGTTTGGGACACAATACAGATTATCTGTGATGGTATTGAGCAAGTAAAGGAGAACAAGATGCAGCTCCTGATTCAGCAATATGAGCATTTCCGCTGTGAAGACAGTGAGCCACTCACTGATATATTTAGTAGATTTCAAAAACTACTAAATGCTCTGAGGCTGCATGGAAGAGTCTATCAAATAAAAGACTCTAATCTCAAGTTCCTTAGATCTCTCCCAAAAGACTGGAAGCCAATGACAGTCTCATTGAGAAAATCACAGGATTACAAGGAGTTCATCTTGGAGAGACTGTATGGCATCCTGAAAACCTATGAGCTTGAAATAGAGCAAGATGAAAGGATGGATAAAGGAAGGAAGAAAGGAGGGTTCATAGCTCTGGTTGCTGAGTTAGAGAAGGAGAAAGAGATGAAGGTAGAAGCTGTTGAGTCTACTTCAAAGGTCTGTGAAAGCAAGGGTAAAGGGCTGGTAGCTGAAAATGAAGATCAATTGAGCCAAGATGACATGGATGATATTGATAAACATCTAGCATTCTTATCCTGGAGGTTTTCCAAGCTCAAATTCAAGAAGAATTTTGGAGCAGCCAAGCCAAATAGAAACATGGTTGATAAGTCAAAATTCAAATGTTTCATATGTGGCTTAGCGGTTCATTTTGCCAGTGCATGTAGAAAGTCTGATTCCAGCAAAAAGAACTTTGAGCCTGTTGATTATAAACAGAAATACTTTGAGTTTCTCAAACAAAAGGAAAGGGCTTTCATCACACAGGAGAATGACTGGACTGCAGATGGATTGGATGAAGATGAATAAACAAGCTATGTCAATCTAGCCCTAATGGCCAAATCTGATGAAACATAAACAAGTTCTTCATGCAATTAGGTAATCACTACTAGCCTAGCACATTTATCTAAAGCTGAGTGTAATAATGCAATAAATGACATATCCACAGAATTATATCACCTGTGTGTTACAATTAAGTCTCTCAGTAAGGAAAATGCTAAAATTAAAGAAAACAATTTTTTTTAAGTGCGAGGAATAATGTGCCAGAGTCTCAGTTTATTGAATTTGAAAATTTGAGAATTGAGTGTAAGATTGCTAAGGGTGAATTAACTCAGTCCTTGAAGAAAGAAGAGATTTTAAAGAAGCAGCTTGAACGAGAACATGAAGTGATTAAGGCATGGAAATCATCTAGAGATGTTCATGCTCAAATCACTAAAGTTCAAGATATTGAGTCCTTTTGTAATGCATCCTGGAAGAAGAGTAAAGAGAAGGTTGAGTCCAATTTGGTTGAAGTATTATTGACAGATGTGGACTCGACGGATAATAAAAATCATCCGTCGGGTAATTAAAAAGTCTTTCTGTCGGGAGACAATGAGCCACATCCGTCTGCTGTGAGTAAACCAGTTAACAAAGCTAAGCTTGCTAAATTGAATGAGAAATATGGATCAGTTTCTAAAAACTTTATTCCAGGAGAATCAAGTCAAGTCAGAAAAGAAAAGAAAGTTAATGTTGGTCATCTATCTATCAAGCAATTTAATGATATATTAGAAAATATTGAGGTTAAAACAGAAGCTAAAAGGAAAAAAATAGAAATGGGAAAGTAGAAATTAACAAACATAACAACTACACACCTGATAAATATGCACCAAGGAAAACATGTGTTAAGTGTGGTAGTGTTAATCATTTGTATGTTAATTGCAAACTTGCTATGCCTACTCTCATGCCTGCACCCTCTTCTTTTCCCAACATGACTGTCATGCCTATGAATGTTATGTCTACTCAGAATATGAATGCACAATTTGCTAATATGCCATTTGCACCTAATCCTTATTATGCTGCATTTAGTATGCCTCAAATGCCATTTAGCATGCCTTACTGAAATAACATGTTTGCAAATAGCATGCCTTTTCATGTAAACCAAAATGTGCATGATAATTCTATTTTAATGACTGGTTTCAAAGGTTCAACTCAAATGATTAAGGATGAATCTGAAATTCCCAAGTCAAATGAGATCAAACCCAAGAAACCAAAGAAGAAAGCTAACAAGGAAGGACCCAAGAAAACTTGGGTACCAAAATCAACTTGATTTGATTTTGATGTGTGCAGGGAAATAAAAAGAATCTTTGGTATCTGGACAGTGGTTGCTCAAGGCACATGACTAGAGATTCTACCCTACTCACTAAGTTCAAGGAAAGAGCTGGCCCAAGTATTACTTTTGGAGATGACAACAAGGGTTATACTGTGGGATATGACTTGATTTCAAAAGAAAATGTCATCATTGAAGAGGTTGCCCTAGTGGATGGTCTCAAACATATTTTGTTGAGTATCAGCCATCTTTGTGATAAGGGCAACTCAGTTTCTTTCAATTCAGAAGCCTTTGTTGTGGAAAACATAAAGAGTAACAAAGTGGTTCTCACTGGAGTGAGAAAAGGAAATGTGTACCTAGCTGACTTCAACTCATCAAATGCTGAATCTGTCACTTGTCTTCTCAGTAAAGCAAGTCAAGATGAAAGTTGGCTATAGCACAAGAAGCTGTCCGATCTAAATTTCAAGACCATGAATGAGCTTGTCAAGAAAGAATTGGTTAGAGGTATTCCTCAAGTGGATTTTACTAAGGATGGATTGTGTGATGCCTGCCAGAAAGGAAAGCTGATTATAGCATCATTCAGAAAGAAGCTTGATTTAACAATTGAAGAACCTTTACAACTATTGCACATGGATTAATTTGGACCAGTCAATGTGTTGTCCATCTCAAGAAAAAGATATTTCCTAGTAATTGTAGATGATTTCTTAAGGTTCTCTTGGACATATTTTCTAAAGACCAAAGATGAAGCTAGTGAAATCATCACCAATCACATAAGGCAAGTCAATAATTATCCTGACTTTAAAATTAGAAGAATCAGGAGTGACAATGGAACTGAGTTCAAGAATTTCATGATGAGATCATTTTGTGAAGAAAGTGGGATTATGAATGATTTTTCTGTAGCAAGAACTCCACAACAAAATGGAGTAGTGGAAAGGAAGAAAAGATCTCTTATTGAAGCTGCAAGGACAATATTTGAAGAATCAAAGTTACCAACATATTTTTGGGCTGAAGTTGTGAATACTGCTTGCTACACTCAGAATATCTTTTTGGTTAATCAAGCAAAAAGCATGACACCCTACCAATTGTTCAAGAACAGGAAGCCAACCCTAAGTTTTCTTCATGTCTTTGGCTGCAAATGTTATATCTTAAGGAATCAAACTGATCAACATGGAAAGTTTGATGCTAAAGCAGATGAAGGAATCTTTGTTGGATATGTTGTTGGAAAAGCATATAGAGTCTACAATCTAAGAACCAACATTGTTATGGAATCCATACATGTTGTGTTTAATGATAAAAAGATTAAAGGACTGCAAGATGGAGATTTCCATGAATGCCTCAAGTTTGATAATATGGTGATGGTTAGTGATGACAGTGATGATGAAAGTGATCAAGAGACATTGGCTAAGGATAATGCAGAAAAATCTACAACTAATGAAGCACATAATTCAACATCTGTCGAGTTACAAAATGCTTCATCCGTCATTAGACAATCTGCCTCATCCGTCGGGAGACAATAAACTTCATATGTCGAGATACAAAGTGCATCATTCATCGGAACAATGAGATAAGCTGAAAGTCAGAATAGATCATCTACAGAAAATACCCATTTCTCAAATCAAAGATTCACAAACTCAAGGGGAGTTTCTCATAATCAAAACTCAGTCACACATCAAGAAAACAATGAGGCCTCTTCATCTAGAGCTAATCTACCTCAACAAAGAAAATGGACTAGAGATCACCCTTTTGAGCTCATCATTGGTGATGCATCTTCTAGAGTTCAAACAAGGAAATTAACTCAAGAAGAATGTCTATATAGCAGCTTTCTTTCTAAGGAAGAACCAAAGAAGGTAGAAGAAGCTTTGTTGGATCATGATTGGGTTTTAGCTAGGCAGGGGGGGCTAAACCAATTTGAAAGGAACAAGGTATGGAAGTTGGTACCCAAACCTAAGGGAAAGAATCCAATTGACACCAAGTGGGTATCAGAAACAAGATGGATAAAAATGGCATACTGGTCAGGAACAAAGCTAGATTGTTTACTAAGGGCTATTGTCTCCAAGAAGGAATAGATTTTGATGAAACATTTTCTCCTGTTGCAAGACTTGAAGCCATCAGAATTTTCTTAGCCTATGCAGCCCATGCCAATTTCAAGGTCTATCAAATGGATGTCAAAAGTGCCTTTATGAATGGAGATTTGGTAGAGGAAGTCTATGTCAGTCAACCTCCTGGTTTTGAAGATCCAAATTTTCCATAATATGTCTACTATCTTTTGAAAGCACTTTATGGATTGAAGCAAGCACCTAGAGCCTGATATGACACTTTATCAAAGTTTCTTTTGGAAAATCATTTCACAAGAGGTACTGTTATTAAAACTTTATTCTTTAGAAATGTTAATGGCTCTAGTATACTTGTTCAAATTTATGTAGATAATATTATATATGGCTCTACAGATGAAAAACTTTGCAAAAAGTTTGCCAAATTGATGCAAAGTAAGTATGAAATGAGCATGATGGGAGAACGAACTTACTTTCTTGGTTTACAAGTTAAGCAAGTAAGTGATGGAATATTCATTAGTCAAACCAAATCTATTTATGATCTCTTAAAGAAGTTTGATCTAATGGATTGCACATCTGCAAAAACTCCCATGGCCACTGCAACTAAACTTGAATTAAACACTACTAAAAAGTCTATGGATATTTCAAGCTATAGGGGCATGGTTGGTTCACTTATGTACTTAACAGCTAGTAGGCCAGATATAATATTTGCTACCTATCTTTGTGCTAGCTTTCAGGCTGATCCTAGAGAATCTCATTTAGTAGCTAGTAAGAGAATTTTCAGATATCTCAAGGGAACACCAAAACTTGGCATTTGGTACCCTGGAGATTCTGGTTTTGATCTAACTGGTTATTCAGATGCAGATTATGCAGGTTGTAAAATTGATAGAAAAAGTACAACAGGAACCTGTCAATTTCTAGGGAACAAACTTGTGTCCTGGTTCAGTAAAAAGCAAAATTCAGTTTCTACTTCTACAGCTGAAGCTGAATATATTGATGCTAGTAGTTGTTGTGCATAGATTTTGTGGATGAAGAACCAATTGTTAGACTATGGTCTACAAGTGGACAAAATTCCTATTTTCTGTGATAACATAAGTGCAATTTCCATCACTGAAAATTCAATACAATATTCAAGAACAAAGCACATAGACATCAAGTACCACTTCATTAGGGAACATGTGATGAATGGTACAATGGAACTTCATTTTGTTCCAAGTGAAAAGCAGCTTGCAGATATCTTTACCAAGCCACTTGATGAATCCACCTTTTCTAGGTTGATGTTATGGATAAAAAACTAAGGTTATTATTTGTTGTATTTATTACTAAGGTTCGGGAGCTCAAGGCCTTTAATGGCTGCTCTCGTGTTTCGTAGCTTAACTCTGCCTTTATGAGATGCCTACGTATCTCTATGAATTAGAGAATCAAGCCAAAAAATGTAGTTCTGATTTGTGGGGGTGAGGCCCCTTATATAGATGTTGGTGGTCTTTGAATTGGACTTGGTATAGGAGACTTGGTAGCCAAGTCTCAGAATTAGAATGGACTTTGGAGTCCTAAATAGTAGGAAACTGATTCCTTATCCTTCTAGGTCCCTTAGAGGCTAATCTGCAAGGATTTATGTCCTCATTGAGACTCTTCTCAATAGCTGATTTTTCCCTTATTAATTAATTATAAAATTAATTAATATTCAGGGTTTTTGGGCCTTCTTTGTTCCATCAGGCCAGATCTGGTCCATCAGGCCTGATCAATGTGTTAACCTTTTTGGTCTGAATGTCATACATCTTCTTATTGGGCCTAGCAACCCAAATCATGTATGATTAATGTAATATTTAATTACATAATCAGGATTTATTTATCCTTATCATTTTCCCCCAACTTTTGGGAAACCATATAAGATTTCGCAAAAGTTAAGTTCATTCATTCCCTTTCAGGGTATCGTTTTGCGTAAAGTGTGGAGCGACCTACACGTTTACAACGATTTGCCTTGTACGCGGCTTCAGGGTTGTTTAAAAACTTCCATTTTATCTTCTTACCTTCTCCCTATTTTTAGGAATTTTCTGGTATTTTTCAGGAATTTTCCCTTTTTTCCGAGATTTTTTTTCAAATTTTCTGCAATTTTTCACAAATATTTTCAATTTTTCAGCCTTTTTTTGACCAGGATCTTAGTCGAAATTTTGACTTGGATCCTAGTCGAATTTTGGGCCAGCCTTTCAATCCTGGTCGAAGGACTTCGACTAGGATCCACGACCTGGATTTCGACCAGGATCCTAGTCGAATCTTCGACCTGGATTTTGGTCAAAATTATGTCTTTCTTTGCTTCCTGGTCGTCAGGTTTCGACTAGGATTCACGACCTGGACTTTGACCAGGATCCTAGTCGAACCTTCGACCTAGATCTTAGTCAAGATTTCTGTGCTTATTTGCTTCCGGGTCATTAGGTTTTGACTAGGATTCATGACCTGGATTTTGACCAGTATCCTAGTCGATCCTTCGACCTGTATTTTAGTCTAGGTTTCTGCACTTATTCTCGAAAAATATTGTGCTTGATTCAAGAATTCGACCTCAATCCTGGTCTGGATTTCGACCTCAATCCTGTTCTATTATACCCGTAATTTTCGGGTGTCTGCTCGAAAGAATTCGAACAGAATTCACGACCTGGAATTTGACCTCAATCCTGGTCTTATTTACCTGGCTTTCGACCTCAATCCTGTTCTATTATACCCGTAATTTTTGGGTGTCTGTTCGAAAGAATTCGAACAGAATTCACGACCTAGAATTCGACCTCAATCCTGGTCTTATTGGGCCTCCTTCTCAGTCAATTTGGATTGGGCCTTGTTTGGGCCTTATCTTTTTTAGGGCTTTAATTTGGGCCTGTATTTTTATAAATCCTAATTAGATTTGGGCCTTCTATTTTTCCAAATCCTAATTGGATTTGGGCCTTCTATTTTTCCAAATCTTAATAGGATTTGGGCCTTCTATTTTTCCAAATCCTAATTGGATTTGGACCTCCCATTGGGCCTCTTCCATATTAATCTGGGCTTTAATATATTAAAACACCTTCTTTAGAATTCTCTAAAATTCTCGGGAATTTTTATTTATTTTCTTTGGAATTCCTTGGAGTATTCTGGAACGTTCCATTTCTGGGCTTTCTTCTTTGGGCCTTTATCCTTACTGGGCTCTTTGTCCATTCAACTTCACTTTTTCTCCTAGATAAAGGAGTGAGTAGAGTCTATTGCTCCTCACTTTCTCATTTCTAAATTCTCCTTCTTTTTTATTCTGTTAAGGATCTCAGAGAAATAACTGTAGGTCGGAGTATTTAAAGCCCCAAAGCCTCCATTTAGCAAGCCCCAAAGCATTACTTCAGGTAAACCCTTTTTCTTTTTGTGCTTATTTTTGCATAGTTTGCGTTTAAAATTGTCTTCTTATGTGCCCCTCGTCCTTTTTTTTAGATGGCTGATAAGAAGATGACTCGTTTGGCCAAGATGAATGTGGCCAAAAAGTCCAATGAATTTCCCATTCGATCAAGGTACACTACCTTGATTGATATGATCAACACCCGAGGGGATGAAAACCCGTCTGATACGCATTTAGATGCGCGTTTAGACGCGCACGACCATATCAGTGCCTTGCGGGATCCAAAGGAGCTGGACAAGTTGAGTGGTTGTTTCAAAATCAAAGAACCTTTCAAGCTAGTTCTTGCAGGTCCGGCCGACATGGCCTGTCAATGGAGGAAGGACGCGCTATGCGTCTACAGGGACACTTTAAGAGCAGGTATCAAACTCCCCTTTCACCCATTTATCCCTTTTTTGCTAGCTGATGTGGGCATCAGCCCTTGCCAACTCCCTCCTAACTCTTCAAGGTTGATTATGTGCTATCTGTCGCAATGCACCAAGCACAATGTCCCTACCTCTGTTGCTGTTTTCAGAAAGATTTTTCAGTTCAAGAACAGTCCTGACAAGAATCTGGGGTGGGTTTCTTTAAACCAGCGCCCAACCGTTCCCCACATAGTGAACGGGAAGTCCATCCCTGGCAACAATTTGGGGTGGAAGAAAGATTTTATGTACGTCGTTTTGGAGGGTGGCGATTTGGGCACCCTATTTCGCTCGTCTTTTGGGCTAGCCGTAGATGGGAGCCCTAATGATATAGTTTTGTCTGAGGAGGAGACCAGAGCTTTCAACCTCCTTACTCAAGATTGGGACTTCCCATTCTTGGGATATTATCAGGGAGACCGTTCTTGTAGAACGCGGCCTTTCTTCCGTTCCTAAAAAGTGTATGTTTCCTTCCTTCTCTAGTTGTCTTCATTTCTTTCATTTTTTACCTTGCTAATTTCTCAACTCGCTTTTATTATTTGTTGCAGTGGCTGAGAAGATTGGGGAGGCTACAAAGCCTAAAGACATGGAGACAACCAGGATGAAACATGCTGGGAAGGTCTTCAAAGACCCGCGCCTCGGGGATCGTTTCCCAGAGTTTCTCCTCCAGGCGAAAAAACCAGGCGAAGAAGGCCCCATCCAACTTTTACGTACCAAACAAAAACCAGGGGCTTTCTTCCAACCCGCTTGGGGAATCCGGGGCAAGGATTCAATTATAGGCAACACAGCGCTTGCCAAGGAATGGTCTATGCATTCCATTTCCCCTGTTGACTATCAAGATTTTGTCCTTCAACAGGACTTCGAGGCTAACGAGCTTTTCAGAGCTCAGGCTTTGGCGACGGTACGTCTTTTTCCTTTGGCATTCATAGTTTTTCTCCTTTTTGTGTAATTTTTCCCATTTCTTACTTTTACTTTGTATCTTGTAGGCGAACACCCATTTTCAAGGGGCGATTCACCAAGCCAAGGCTTGGAAAGTTGGCCTAGAGGATGCGAACAAAAAGCTGGAGGAGGCCAACCAAAGAATAGAGGCCCTTGAAGCCCAACTCGCCTCATCAACTTCTGACCTGGAAATGGCCCGGGCTGAGAATGTTATCCTCAAGGCTCAAAAGGACAAAGCCTTCGACGGCTGGATGGATACTCAGGAATTCAAGGATCTAATGGTGGAGCATGATGCCCTCCTTCATCCAGTCAGCTACAAAGAAGGCTGGGACGCCGCTGTGGAGGCTCTCCAGGACGAGTTTCCAGAAGTCCTTGAACATACTTCCTTTCCTTGTCCTGTGCGAGTTCCAGCACTTGGGGGCGTTTCAGATAAACTTGCTGATCTGATTAAGGATGGCCCGTCGGGGAGTCAAGGCCAAAAAAGGAAGGAGCTTGAATCCAGCTCTGAAGAGGAGGAATCTTCTTCCGAGGAGGAGCCTGAGCCCGTTATAAAGAAGGCTAGGGTAGAAGAGCCTCCAAAGCCAGCGTCTCCTAAACCAGCATCTCCTGCAGCATCCAAAGCACCCGAAGATAGTTCCTCTGCGGAGACTTCCGAGGGGACTTCCGAGGGACCGACTGAAGAGTCATCCGAGGAGACTTCGGATAGTGGTTCCGAAGAATCCCAGCCTTCCAAGGCCTAAGTTTTTATGTATTTCTTCTTTCTTAGACAATATTGAACTTTGTAATTGACTTTTATTATTTTCAGTTGTATTTTCCCAAGCATCATCGTATTTTTTCCGATTTTTCAAACTCAAGTTTATAACTTGGTTTTATCCTTCACAATGCATCAATCTAATAGGCTAAGATTAAGTCGAAAGCTTTTTATTATAACTTGGTATTCTTGATACCTTACATGAAATGGGTTCAACCCTGATAAAATCTAAAACATATCTTCTATATAAAAAATCCTAAGCAAGCAAAGCTTCAAGGTGCTTTTAAACCTACTTGTCACTCTGACAAGTGAGAATCGTACTTTAACTATTCTACACATAGTAAACCTTCAGGTTTTGGGCATGCCAAGTTCTCGGGACTTCAAAACCATCCATAGTCTCCAGCTTGTAGGTTCCTCTACCCTGAACGCTTTTGACTTTGTATGGCCCTTCCCAATTTGGGGCAAGTTTCCCTTTCTGCCCTACGCCAGAAGCTTCGACTTTCCTCAAGACTAAGTCACCTTGTTTGAAGAATCTTTCTTTAACCCTTAAGTTGTAGTAGAACGAAGCTTTTTTCTGATATTCCATTATCTTTGCATATGCCTTATCTCGTACTTCATGAATTAAATCCAGGGCTAACCTTTGCCCTTCTTCAATTTCCTCAGCATTGAAAGCTTAAATCCTAGGGGAGGAATGTGATATCTCTACAGGAACAACTTCTTCTGCACCATATGCTAACATGAAGGGAGTTGCTCCAGTCGTGACTCTACAGGTAGTCCTATAGGCCTATAGTATTGGGAGTATTTCATCCACCCAGTTATTCCTTGACTTCTCAATCCTCTTCTTTAGTCCATCTAGGATTATTCGATTCGCCACTTCCGCTTGCCCATTGGCTTGCGGGTGAGCCACAGAGGTGAACCGTAACTCAATTTCACTTTCTTCACAGTACTTCTTGAATTCCTCATTGTTGAATTGTGTTCCATTGTCAGTGACTAGGATGCGGGGAATTCCATACCGGCACATGATATTTTCCCACAAGAATGGTGCAACCTGCTTAGTTGTGATTTTGGCCAAGGGCTTGGCTTCAATCCACTTGGTAAAATAATCAATGGCTACAATCAAAAACTTCCTTTGCGTCGTGGCCATGGGGAAGGCCCCAGAATATATATTCCCCACATACCAAAGGGGATGGGCGAGTTGATGGAGGTCAGCATCTCGGGGGGTTGTCTAACAACCGGTGCGTGCTTTTGACAGCGGTCACACTTTTTCACATATTCTTTGGCATCAGCCATCATTTCTGGCCAATACAAGCCTAAACGGGTTATCTTATGAGCTAAGACCCTGCCCCCAAGTGTTGCCCATATATGCCTTCATGTACTTCTTCAAGAGCCAAGCGTGCCTCATCGGGCCTGAGACACCTTAAGTAGGGAACCACGAAAGATCTTTTATATAGAATTCCATCTATCAAAGAGTACCTTAGTGCTCGAATAGCCAATATTCGTGCTTCAGTAGCATTGTTGGGCAACCAACCGGTTTGAATGTGAGCCTTAATGGGATCTATCCATGATGTCCCCAGGCCTATAGGAGCCATAAGCTTAATATCAATGCTCCATGTTTTCAAAATGCGACAGTATACACTTCCAGAACTTTCTTCTATCTCAGATGAAGCAAACTTTGACAATGCATCTGCCTTAGCATTTTCCTCCCTTGGAATGTGCTCAACATGGCATTCATCAAATTGGGTCATCACAGCCCTTACTAGGTGGACATACTTAACCATCGTATCATCCCTTGCCTCAAACTCTCCTTTTACCTGGGATATGACCAGCTTCGAGTCTCCACGGACTTTTAAGTTCTTGACTCTAAGTGTCCCTGCTAGGCCGAGGCCAGCTATCAGGGCTTCATATTTTGCCTCATTATTTATGGTCGGGAAGTCTAGCTTCATGGCATACTCAATCAAGAACCCATCAGGGCTTTGTAAAACCAATCATGCTCCACTTGAATTTGTTTTTGATGTTCCATCAAAATAGAGAACCCAATATTCTTTCTCCTTATCATCCTTCTCTTTGCCCCCCTTATTACTTCCTTGTCTTGAGGTATGGTATCTTCCTGCCCCCCGACTTCTTGGTTGGGTATGGTACATTCCACCACGAAGTCAGCTAATACCTGGGCTTTTATTGCCGTCCGTGGCTTATACTTGATGTCGAACTCTCCCACCTTTATTGCCCATTTGATCAATCTCCCACTAGCCTTGGGACTATGAATGATATTTCTCAAGGGCTGATTTATTAGTACCTCAATTTGATGAGCCTGAAAGTAAGGACGTAACTTTCTTGAAGCCATTACCAAGGCTAGAGCAAATTTCTCAATATTTGAATAATTCAACTCAGCACCATGCAGAATTTTGCTAACATAGTATACGTGTTTCTGGATTTGTAGTTCCTCCTTAACCAACACAGCGCTTAAGAAACTTTCTAAAACGGCCAGGTACAAGTATAAAACTTCATTCAAAACTGGTTTGGCCAACAACGGGGCCTGGGCCATATATTTCTTTAACTCCTTAAAAGCATTCTGGTTTTCCTCACTCCATACAAAGTCCTTAATGTTTTTTAGTGACTTGAAGAATGATAAGCACTTGTCTCCTGACTTGGAGATGAATCGTCCCAGCGCAGCAACCCTTCCTCTGAGCTTCTGAACATCCTTGACAGTTTTTGGTGGTTTCATGTCCAGGATTGCCTTTTTTTATCAGGGTTGGCCTCGATCCTTCTCTTGGAGACCATCAATCCCAAAAATTTTCCAGATCCTACTCCGAAAGCACACTTTGTAGGATTTAACATCATCTTGTGGTACCTCAGGACCTCAAAAGCTTCCCTCAAATGGGTTATATGATCATTCTTTACTAGACTCTTGACTAACATGTCATCAACATAGACTTCCATAGTCTTGCCAATAAGATCCTTAAAAATTTAATTTACCAACCTTTGATAAGTGGCTCCTGCATTCTTAAGACCAAATGCCATAACAAGATAACAATAAACACCAAAGTCAGTGATGAATGATACCTTTGGAATGTCATCCTTGTGCATCTTAATCTGATTGTATCCACTAAATCCATCCGTGAAGCTCAGCATTTCGTGCCCAGCAGTGGCGTCTATCAAAGTATCGATCCTTGGTAATGAGAAACAGTCCTTAGGACATGCATCATTTAGATCAGTGAAGTCCACACACATCCTCCATTTTCTATTGGCCTTCTTCACCATTACAGGGTTTGCTAACCATTCTGGAAATTAAATCTCCTCAATAAAACCAGCCTCTAAGAGCTTCTCCACTTCTTGTTTTATAGCTTCTTGCCTTTCTGGAGCCAAACTTCTTTTCTTTTGTTTCATTGTCTTCCGATTTGGGTCCACATTCAGCTTGTGAGTAATCAGTTCTGGGTCTATGCCTGGCATATCAGCTGCTGACCATACGAATATGTCACTATTTTCTTGCAAAAATTTCACCAACTTCCCTCTAAGGGGCTCCTCGAGCGTTGCTCCAATAAAAGTCACCTTCTCAGGATCTTCGGGGGCTAAAGGAATTGAAACCAAGTCTTCTGCTGGCTTTCCTCTTTTCTCATCATTCTCTCGGATATCCAGATCTTCAATAGGAAGAACCTGTACCCAACTCCATCTGCCCTCAAAGAGGTCACATACCAGCTTCTAGCCATTTTTTGGTCTTCTCTCTCTCTTCTCCGATCCCATCCCGGGTTGGAAACTTTATAACTGAATGATAGGAAGAAGGGACTGCCTTAAAGGCATGTATCCCTATTCTTCTCATGATAGCGTTGTAAGTCGAACTAGCCTTCACCACCACGAAGTCCAACATCTGAGTTGCTTGCCTTGGTTCCTGTCCTATGGTTGTTGGCAACTTGATTATCCCCTCTACGGGGCACTCCACTCCCGCAAACCCATATATTGGCATGACGATTGGGGTCAATTGGGAGTCATTATATCCCATCCTCAAAAAGGTGTCATGGAGCAAGATATCCACTGAAGCACCATTATCCACAAGGACCCTTCTCACTGGGATGTTCCCTATTATTGGGGTTATAACCAACGGGTCGTCATGGGGAAATTTCACATCCTCCAGATCAGAATTATCAAAAGACATTGTTACTCCTGTCCTGGCCCTCTTCGGGGCTTCCCCAATAATATGCATAACTTCTCGGGCATACGCATTCCTGAAGTTCTTATATAACCCAGCAGCAGTTGGTCCTCCAAAAATTGTGTTGATCACAGGCCCTCGGGGGCGCGGTCCTCTGAAGATTTTATTTATCACCGGTCCCCTAGGTTGGGGATTTCGCCCCTGATCTTCTTGATCTCTCCTTCGGTCATCAAAATTTCTCCCCACGTTGTTGCTTCTATCCCCTCCTTCTCCAGTGTATTTGTTCAATCTTCCTTTTCGAATGAGGAACTCAATTTAATCTTTCATCTCTCTACACTCATCGGTGTCATGACCAACATCTTTGTGAAATCTGCAATACTTACTTTTATCTAGCTTTGCAGGATCAGCCTTCAAGGGCTTAGGCCAACGAATATCTCTATCTTTCTCGATTTCCATCAAGATCTAGCTTCTAGGAGCATTCAGCTTAGCGTATTCAGTGAACTATTGCCCAGGTCCTCCCTTCTTGGGGGTTGAATCGGGGTTTTGTTCAGTTCTAGGATACTTGTCCTTAGCGATATATTCCAGATCAGTTTTCTGCTTCTTGCCTCTAGTGGGCTCATTACTCACTACGGTCTTCCTCATGCTCTCTTCCACCTTTAGGTACTTCCCTACCCTATCCTGGACCTGCATCATGCTTTCAGGGGGGCGTTTGGCCAAGGAAATCTTGAAAAACTCATCCCTAGTTCCTTGTTGCAGTGTTATCATTGTGACCTTTTCATCAAGGTCCGGGACTTTTAGTGCTTCCTTTGTGAAACGATTCAGGTAGTCTCTCAAGAATTCCTTTGCTCCCAGCACAATGCTCATGAGGGATGCTGAACTTTTCTCATGCACTCTCCCACTGATGAATAGTTTAATGAAAGCCTTACTTAATTCTCTGAACGACCCAATAGAGTTTGGAGGCAAACGACTATACCAACTTTGAGCCATACCCGACAGGGTTTGAGGAAAGGCCTGACACTTAATAGCATCATTCACGGGCTGCAACAGCAGTGCATTAGAAAATGTCCTAACATGATTAGCGGGATCTCCCGTGCCATCATAAGCTTTTATAGTTGGCATCTTGAACTTCCTTCAGATATGGGCATTAATTATATCTTCAGTGAAGGGCGGAGTAGGATCATCAGGATCTCCAAGGGGAAGAAGATTGCTTGGATCAGCCCTTGGGACAACAACCCTTGGGACAACAACAATTGAATATTCGTACCCGATGGGTCGAGAATTCACAGGTGCATGTAGTTGTTGAACTTGGGGATTTGTACCTTGAGTAGCCGAGGGAATCGTCCCTTGTGGCTGAGGTTCAGTTGCCCCTATCTGGGCTTCTCCTTGCGTGGTTGCATAAGTTGAATGAGGAGGTACCTCCACAGTTGAAGAAATCACTTGGGTTGTCCCCGTTGGTGTTCCTCCTTCAAGGGCTCTAACTGTTCTCCGTGTTTTCGCCATGGTTGTTGATGTGCTTTCCCCCAAAGGGCGCCAAATGTTATGGATAAAAAACTAAGGTTATTATTTGCTGTATTTATTACTAAGGTTCGGGAGCTCAAGGCCTTTAATGACTGCTCTCGTGTTTCGTAGCTTAACTCTGCCTTTACAAGATGCCTACGTATCTCTATGAATTAGAGAATCAAGCCAAAAAACGTAGTTCTGATTTGTGGGGGTGAGGCCCCTTATATAGATGTTGGTGGTCTTTGAATTGGACTTGGTATAGGAGACTTGGTAGCCAAGTCTCAGAATTAGAATGGACTTTGAGTCCTAAATAGTAGGAAACTGATTCCTTATCCTTCTAGGTCCCTTAGAGGCTAATCTACAAGGATTTATGTCCTCATTGGGACTCTTCTCAATAGCTGATTTTTCCCTTATTAATTAATTATGAAATTAATTAATATTCAGGGTTTTTGGGCCTTCTTTGTTCCATCAGGCCTGATCAGGTCCATCAGGCCTGGTCAATGTGTTAACCTTTTTGGTCTGAATATCATACATCTTCTTATTGGGCCTAGCAGCCCAAATCATGTATGATTAATGTAATATTTAATTACACAATCAGGATTTATTTATCCCTATCAGTTGGTACGTGAGTTAGGTATGCTTAATTATTCTTAAATCATTTCAGATATTTTTGCAAGTTATAATGCAACCAGAAACTTAATTGAGTTTTAGATGAAATTTTGGCTAAGTCAAAATTTACATCCCGACGAATGCTTATTATCCATCGAGTTTGATCATCCGTAGGAATAGAATATCTTAATAAAAATCAGTTATCTTTATGGATTATTTTAAACCCGACTGATAATTGTTCTATTCTCATCCGTCGAATTGTCTCAATCTTAGTCGTTGGAACTCTGAACAT
Organism: Apium graveolens; assembly: GCF_009905375.1. Taxonomy (NCBI): domain Eukaryota; kingdom Viridiplantae; phylum Streptophyta; class Magnoliopsida; order Apiales; family Apiaceae; genus Apium; species Apium graveolens. The sequence goes on from NC_133653.1 coordinate 124,905,356, forward strand.
TATCCATCGGATATACTTATAGTCTATAAGTATAACACGACGGATAATTGACAGAATTTTGACAGTTTATTTATTCTAAACAACTATTTTGGGCTGTTTTGTTTGGTTACTTTATTTACTTTATTACTTTTGACAGTTTATTTTTGAGATGGTGTTATGGATTAAAAACTAATATATATAATTGCTGTATTTATTGCTAAGATTCAGGAGCTCAAGGCCTTTAATGGCTGTTCTCGTGTTTCGTAGCTTAATTCTGCCTTTACGAGATGCCTATGTATCTCTGTGAATTAGAGAATCAAGCCAAAAAACGTAGTTCTGATTTGTGGGGTGAGACCCCTTATATAGATGTTGGGAGTCCTAGAATTGGACTTGGTATAGGAGACCTGGTGGGCAAGTCTCATAATTAGAATGGACTTTGGAGTCCTAGATAGTAGGAAACTGATTCCTTATCCTTTTAGGTCCCCTTGAGGCTAATCTATAAGGATTTATATCCTTATCAGGATTCTTCTCAATAGCTGATTTTTCCCTTATTAATCAATTACGAAATTAATTAATAATCAGGGCTTTTGGGCCTTCATTAGGCCTGATCTAGCCCATCAGGCTTTACCTTTCCGGTCTGAGTATCACATATCTTTTTATTGGGCCTAGCAGCCCATACCTTGCAGTATTTAATTATAATATCACAATTTATTTACCCCTATCATTTGCCCCCAACTTTTGGGAAACATTGATTAGGTTTCTGTTAGGTCCCAATTTGTTTGTAGAAGGGGGGGTTGAATGCAAACAATACTGTTTAGTCGAATAAAATGCGGAATAAAATTGTGAAACAAAATTCAAGTTAAATAAAACTTTTATTAAACTTGAAAGGTGTTACAACTACGGTATCGGTTACAAGGGATTAATCTCAAATCAATTATTACAAATCTAGAATAAATTCGACATGAACTTTTTCTATTTTTGTAATTAAAAGATCAAATGCTAAAAGCGATTTGAGATTAAGTTCTAGGGATTTTAATCCACTAGCTTGATACACAAGAACAAGAGAGTGATTTCTAGTTGATTGGATTTAACTTTACAAGCTAGAAATTGTAATCTTGAATTAGCAGATAAGATGAAATATTTGGCTGCTTGTTCTCTTTTTGTTCTTGGCTTCTGTTTGATTGCTCTCTGTATGTGTAAGTTAATTGGATGCTTCTGCTTCTATTTAATCAACACAGCCGAGATCAAAAATGAACTGGTATGACAATCATTTGTCCAATAATACTTTCGGTGTGACAATCTTTTAGAGCTAGCAAGACAATTAAAATGAACTAGCAAGACTTTCGGTATGACTATTGATTGTCATACCGATTGTCATATTAGTTCAAATGAAATTGTCTTACTGAATTAATAAGTGATTTTAATCTAAATAATAATTCTATCAAGACAATCAACTGAATTAGCATGACTTTCGGTATGACAATCAATTGTCATACCGATTGTCATACTAGTACAATCAGTTGTCTTTTTAGAATTAAAACAGATTTTAATCAATTAAAAATCTGAAAAACCTTAATATTAATTCAGAATTAATTAATCAATTAATTTAATTAATCAAATAAATTAATCTTTGCAGATATAATTTATTTTCATAATTAAATTATATGACTTAATTAATTAATAGAGAATTAATACTAACCCTGAGCAACATCCATTCTTCTGACAATCTTCTGAAAGTCACTGAGACTTATGAATCAATTCCGCCACTTCAATGCTGACACTCGATGTACTGTCTGGTTCATGAGTGACTAACTTTCTTGACGTTTCTTCATGTCTTGACTTTGTTGTTCTGATTGAATCCTTGTAATAAATGATACCCTGACGAGATCTCTGTCACTTGATTAAATCCACGATCTTGATTTATATCACTGAGGCATGATCAAATTCTTGAACTTCTTCCAGTGAATCACCAAGTCTGCAGATGAACAATGTTTCTTTATTCTTTGACAGATGTTACTTTGTGAGATCTCTCTGATGATTGATCCAGTATTTACTTATTACATTCTTATTTGAGTTGAGTTAAATACTCGAATAAACGAGTAGGCTATGACATATGCCTTTCAATCTCCTCCTATTTGCTTGTTAGACAATAACAACAAATACCTAGAGGATAACTCAACTAACAAATAAGAAAAAGATATAAACAGTAATGTAAAGTAAATAGCAGAAAAGTTCTGGATTATATTTAACATTTTCCAGATTCCAAATGAAATTTACAAGTGAATACAAGATAGATGTTCCTCTAGCCTGAACATATAACTACATTAGACTATCTTGATTCATAAAGCTCTAATCATATTACATTGAGTTTTGAGCTAATTGACTTCAGTTGTCTTCTCTTCTGACTTCACCTTCTTCTAAATCTTGAAGCAATTCCTTGTCAAAGACACGATCCTTTTCTGAAGTGAAGCTTGCTGGTCTGACTGGTTGAACTCCAACTGACTTCAGCTTATTCTTGAGTTGATTGTACCTTTTAACATTCTTTTCACAATAAGCTTGAATCAAGTCAGCAGCTTGAGTCTTCAACATGGATGAATATCCAGCAGTTCTCAAATGATGTTCCATCCAGACCAGATGCTTAGCTGAGTAGTCTTTAAGAGATTGTACATCTAGCTGACAGATTTGAAGACAATCAGACTTAAAGAATCTCACCTGATGAGGATTGTTGACCACTTGAGGACTAGCCCTGCTGGCAAACTCTTTAAGCCTTTCTCGAAGAACTTCATTCAATTCTGAGCTTCTTTTGACTTTGTTTAAAAGAACCCAAATCTCTGACAAAGAACGATTCTCAAATAGATGAAGTGACACCTTGAATGATCCTTCACTCTGACAATATACAAAAATGCTCATCTCATTTAGGGATCTATCAAAAGCAGCTGTGATCCTTGAGACTTCAGTCTTGATAGCATTCATGTACATGTCATTGTTAGGATTTGAGATTTCCAGCTTGTCAAGAAGATGTAAGAACTGCCTATCATTGTTAGTGCTTAGCTGAGGCATATCAAGTACTCTCCTAGCTTCATCCCATTTTTCACCAATCTTTAGTCTGACATCTCTTCTCCTTTCTTGAGCCTTAATGTCATGAAGACGTTGCTTTTGAAGAGTTTCTGTTCTTTGTATGTCTTTCCTCCTATCAATGATCTGAGAGACCTTCTTGAGTTCAGCTTCTTTTCTTAGCATCTCTGACTGCTCTTTCTGAAATTCTTTCTCAAACCTAGGATCCACTATATCTTCCTCTTCCCATTCTCCAAAATCACTTTCCTCTTCAGCTTCAAATAACCCATCTTTATCTTCCTGAACTGGTTCAGTGGGAATGTCAAAAATATCAAAGTCATCCTGTTCTCCACTGTAGTAGACATCATCAGCCTTTCCTTTATCTCCAGCAGAGGTATCTTTTTCCTTCCCTTTGGCACTACTCCCTTTCTTCTCCCCCTTAGTTGAGGGATCCTCTACTGACTTTCCTTTGGAACCTCCATCAACTCCAGAGCCTGATCCTCCACCAGACGGTCCTTCAAAATAAGCTCTTTGTTCTTCATTAGGGCAATGAGAATTCTTGATCATGTAATATAGGTGCTTCATCCCTTCATTGAGATGTTCCATGCCCGTCTCTATCTTTAGAAATCTTGAGGAGTCCAGTGAATGATTCATCTCAACGAGGTCTTCAAGAGAAGTCATTCTTGTATGTAGAGAGCAGAAGTTGGATATGTCATCAGCTGATAAATTTGGAGTGTCCTGAATAGAATTGAGCTTTGGTATTACAGTGGTCTTTAGATCTGAGATGTCATTCCTTATGATTGCAAGCTGATTGTTGACAGAGGTGGAAGAAGAAGACCGTTCAACCACTTGTGCTTTGAATGCTTGAGCTTCAGCTTGGCTTTTAGCAAGTTCTTCTTTTAGGGCAGCAATCTGAGCTAACAGGTGTACAGTATCAGTGTCTGTGTGTGCTCTCACCTGAATTTCACTCGTGTTTGGTTCACTCATCTCACGTGCATGTGTTTCTCTCAATATAATTGCTCGTGAGGAGTCTTCCAGTTGCTGTTCTTCTGTACCTGCATTAAAAATCACCCTAGCCTCTTCAAGAGAGGTCAGTGGTGGTGCAATGGGAATTCGCGAGTCCCGATCCTCAGTCAAACCTATCAAATCTTTTGGAATAGATGTCTGAATTGCTTCAGGGATAGATTGACCGAGTTGCCCTCCACTTTCTCCAGATAAATCTGCGAGTGGAGAATCCCATAAGGGAGCCAGAGGTGTTGGATCTGGGAGGGGAGAAAATGACTCTATTAAAGATGGCGGAGAGTCAGATTTTCCCTCTGAAGCATGTGACTGCTCTTCTGCCGTAACTATGGCAGGCACTGTAACCGACTCTACGTGCACTCCTCGCTGTGTGTCCTGAGTATGATCTGGGGAAGTGTATGGTTCCATTGTGAGTAATGGAATTGTGCTTGGCTCAGTACAAGATGTCATGGCCCTATGGCGAATTTCAATAGATGCATCCTGTTGAGAGAATGCCTCTAGTAACTGTTCATTGGCCATTTCAAAGTCCATGTCCTGTTGGGAGGACAAGGATGGGCTTTCAGATGCCTCAGAATATGTTCTTCTTTTCTTAGGAGGAGGCAGAGCTGAGGGTTCACTCATATTTAACAATGAACTACTTCCTAGTAATCTCCTGGGTAACATTTTAGACAGTGGGGGAGAGGTTGAGATAGAATGAGACTCTGTGTTTGGCTCTATGACCTGGGATTGAAGCTGTGGTTCTACAACTTCATGGTCAGCCCTATCAACCACTGGGGGTCTTTCAACAGAAGTAGGAAGAGAGTGAGAGTGAGGAATTACTACCTGTAATGGAAGAGCCTGGGTGGTTTGAACCACTGGAGGTTGAGGTTGTTGTTCATGGCCGGGAAGATTGAAAATAGGTAAGGGAATATAATTGGCCATGAAAGCAGATACAAGTACTGGAACTTGCATAAATTTGAAGGTTGTGTCTTGGCGAGTGTAAATCTTTTTGCTAACTGGAGGGGGTTCGGTTACAGCAGAGTTAGCAAAAAGGGCTTTGTGTTCAGGGGTGAGTAGATGATCTGCTATAAGCATGAGAAAACGAGCATAGTAACATGATACCCTACGATTTGTAGAATGATCACGTAAAGCAGAAGTTAGACGTCTCAAGAGAATGGGAAAAAGTAGTTTGCCAAAATTGATCCTTTGATTAAAAACAACCGCAAGACCAATATACTGCAGAGTGGAAGTGATGTTATGAAAATTGGATTTTGTGCAGTTGGCAAACACTTTGGAAAGTGTATCGAAGAAAATATCCCATTCAGACACCAAATTTGATTTAGAAAGTTTGGTTAAATTGATCACCCCCTGATAGTGAATAGCATTGAAAAAATTTGTGATATCATTTTCAGAGGGTAAATTACAGAAATTGTCTAGTGGAAAATTTAACGCACGATTGACGACTGTTTCATCAACTACATACTGTGTGTTTGCGACGGTGAATGAAAAAGATTTTGAATCATCGGCCACAGTAGAAGTTGTGCAAATCAGTCTAAGTAGATCGACGTTTAAAATCACATTTGATTTAATAGCAGAGCTAACAATCGAATGGTCATTTAAAAATCTAATCCATGGCTTAAATTTTTCAACATCACATTTTTCCGGATTAAAATAACCAACCTGATTATGCGCGACAATTTGGAAATTGAGAGCCATTTAAAATAATAATAAGACACACGCTTTTCAAAATTTTAAGAATAATATTAAGAAAATTCGAATTAATTAAACTAATTTAATAATTCGAATTAAATTAATTATAATCGAAAAATTTGGACAGAAATGTATCTCATTAGAATTCTTAACTCACAAACACAGTTTTGAAAAGCCAAAAGACACAAATCAGAAATTAAAATTAAAAATAAGAAAGTTCAAAATCAACAAACACAAATAGAATTTGAAGGGGCAAACTGATTTTTATTTGATTTTGCGTTTTTTTTTTATAATAATTTTTTTAATAAAAATCCAACAGCACCTCTGTATATATATACTTGTATGTATATATCACAAAGTGATGAATCAGTTTGCTGAGTAAAAACTCGAGCAAGGAAGAAACAAAACAGATTTGAGTTCGAAGAGAGAGAAGAGAGAAAACTGAAGAAACTTTTCGAATTTTTGAAAGAAAAAATGAACTGCTGAAAATGGTTTTAAAAACACACAAACACACGCCTTTATATTACAGCTGGTATGACAATCCGGGATTGTCATATCGATTGTCATACCAGGCAAAAAGAAGGAAAAGAAATAACAGAATAAATATTAAAATTATAACTGGTATGACAATCTGATAGTCATACCGATTGTCATACCAGTATAATAATAAAATGAAAATAATTATATATATGGTTTATAACTGGCAAGACAATCCAATAGTCATACCGATTGTCTTGCCAGTATAAAACTATACTGAAGAACATAATTAACATAATTTACACTGGAATGACTTTCATCAAGACAATTTCAATTGTCTTGCCGATTGTCATACCAGCAATAAACACAGAAACACACACAAATATAAATTTATAAATACTTATATAATCTTAGTAAAAATATCAGAAAATATTTACAAAAACAAAAACAATATTTCAGAATTAATTATTTTTATTCCAAAAATAGATTTCTGTTGAATTTTAGCAAATAAAATTCATAGAAAAATATTTTTAGAGGAAATAAAATATTCTGAGATATTTTAAATTAACAAGAAGGGAAAATAAAAATAGATAAGATAATATATATTACATAGAAATAAGCAAGAGATATGATAAAAATGATAAAATAAATTTGCAAATGAATTTTTCATTTATGATAAATTCATTTGTAAATTCATTCAAGAACAGATTCCAGATATTAACTAAATTAATCACTAAAACTATTCAACATGCCCAATTTACCAACTAATCTGGTAAATGTGGATTCGTCAAGTGGTTTAGTGAAAATATCTGCTATTTGTTCTTCTGTTGGAACAAAAAATAGTTCAACAGTACCATTCATGACGTGCTCTCTAATAAAATGATACCTGATGTCAATGTGCTTTGTCCTCGAGTGCTGCACAGGGTTGTTGGTGATGGCTATTGCACTTGTATTGTCACATAAAATAGGAATCTTGTTCAATACAGAGCCATAGTCTCGTAGTTGGTTCCTAATCCACAAGATCTGAGCACAGCAGCTTCCAGCAGCAATATATTCAGCCTCGGCCGTTGAGTTGGAAACTGTTTGCTGTTTCTTGCTGTACCATGAGACTAGCCTGCTTCCTAGGAATTGACAACTTCCTGAGGTGCTTTTCCTATCAACAACACTTCCTGCGTAATCTGAATCTGTATATCCAACAAGGTTAAAACCAGATTCTTTAGGGTACCAAATACCTAGATTTGGTGTTCCCTTAAGATATCTTAAGATTCGTTTAACAGCAACGAGATGAATATCTCTAGGATCCGCTTGGAACCTTGCACATAAACATGTAGCATACATAATATCTGGTCTACTTGCAGTAAGATAGAGTAATGAGCCAATCATACCTCTGTAGCTTGTGACATCTACCTTACTGGAGTTTTCACATGGTCCAAGCTTGACAGCTGTAGTTGATGGAGTCCTTGCTGATGCAGAATCCTCTAGATTGTACTTTTTGAGGAGTTCCTTGAGATACTTGGATTGACAAATAAATGTTCCATCTAACCTTTGATTTACTTGTAATCCAAGAAAGAACTTCAGCTCTCCCATCATGCTCATTTCAAACTTGCTGTGCATTAACTTAGCAAATCTCTTACAGAGATTATCATTAGTAGACCCAAATATTATATCATCCACATAGACTTGGACTAATATAGTATCATTCTTATGTTTTTTAGAAAAGAGAGTTTTGTCTATGACACCTCTAATAAAGCTATTTTCAATAAGAAATTCAGAGAGAGTGTCATACCATTTTCCTGGAGACTGTTTTAGCCCATAGATAGCCTTGAAAAGAAAGAAGACAAAATCCAAATGATCTGGATCTTCAAAACCAGGAGGTTGCTCTACATATACCTCTTCATCCAGCTTTCCATTCAGAAAGGCGCTCTTGACATCCATTTGATAAACTTTAAAGTTTGAAAATGCTGCGAATGCCAGAAATATCCTGATGGCCTCAAGTCTAGCCACTGGAGCATAGGTTTCATCATAATCAATACCTTCAGCTTGAGAATACCCTTTAGCTACCAGTCTTGCCTTGTTTCTTGTAACCACACCATCTTCATCTAGTTTATTCCTGAATACCCACCTAGTACCAACAGCTTTCTTGTGTACAGGCCTAGGTACCAGTTTCCAGACTTGTTGACTTTCAAACTGATTGAGTTCATCTTGCATAGCAATCACCCAATCTGGATCAGACAGTGCTTCTTCAATTTTCTTAGGTTCCATCTCAGAAAGAAATCCTGAGAACAGACACTCATTTTGAGTAGCACGTCTAATTCTGACTCCAACATCTGGATCACCAATAATCAACTCAAAAGGGTGAGCTTTATTCCAGACAATCTGTCTTGGAAGATGTGATCTTGATGATTCGCCTTGAAATTCATTGTGATGTTGTGTCCTACTAGATGATCCTTCAGCATCTCCCCCTGAGTTGTTGCCATGTTGGCTTGAAGATTCTCCGTCAGTAGCAGTGGTATCTCCATTGTTGCCAAAGTTTCCATCACTATTACCTTGAGTATCATTAGGATTAACAGGTTCTTCACCAGCAACAACCTCAGGTTCTTGACCACGTTCTGATTCTGAATCTGACGTATCATCAAACTTCAGTTTCTCAGAAGGATCTTCAGTTTGGATACTAGGGAGTTTAGTGTCATCAAATGTAACATTGACACTTTCAGTTACTTTGTGTTGATCAATGATATACACTCTATATGATCTTCTTCCATATCCAACAAAAATACCCTCATATGCCTTTTCCTCGAACTTACCACGACGATCATCTCCATCCTTGAGCACGAAGCATCTGGCACCAAATACATGAAAGTATTTGATAGAAGGTTTCTGTTCATTCAAAATCTCATAAGGAGTTTTCATGAAGTCTTTGTTGATTAGAGTTCGATTCTGAGTATAACATGCAGTATTGACAGCTTCAGCCCAAAAGTACATTGGAAGACCTGATTCATTTAACATCGTTCTTGCAGCTTCAATCAATGTACGATTCTTCCTTTCTACCACTCCATTTTGCTGAGGGGTTCTAGGAGCTAAAAATTGTCTGGTAATCCCTTTGTCTGTACAGAATCCATTGAGAAGTGTATTCTTGAATTCTGTCCCATTATCTGACCTTATTGCTCTAACAGGGACGTTAGAATCTAACTCAATCATCTTGATATGATCAATCACAACTTGTGGTGTTTCATCCTTAGAGTGAAGAAATAAAACCCACGTATACTTGGAATAGTCATCAACTATCACAAGACAGTAACACTTCTTTGACATAGAAAGGATATTAACTGGACCAAATAAATCCATGTGCAATAATTGCAGAACACCAGTTATGGAAGATGTGTCAGTGCCTTTGTGACTTGCTTTCTTTGACTTTCCTTTCTGGCAAGCCTCACATAGTCCTTCTGGAGAGAATTCCAGCTGAGGCAGACCTCTTACCAATTCTCTTTTGACAAGAGAATTCATTGTTTTGAAATTGAGATGGGAAAGTCTCTTGTGCCATAGCCAACTCTCATCTGACGATGCCTTTGCATAGAAACAATTGACTTCAAGATTGCTTCCAGAGTTCATGTCAGCTACGAACAGATTTCCTTTCCGGATTCCCATTAAGGAGGGTTTTTCACTTTTCTTGTGCAGAATCTGACACTTCAGCTTGTCGAATAAAACATTGTAGCCGTTGTCACAGAACTGACTAATGCTAAGCAGATTGTGTTCAAGTCCTTGCACAACATATACATTTTCAATGATAACATTTCCAGCTTGCAAACAGCCATATCCCTCCGTTAAACCTTTGCTGTTATCTCCAAAGGTAACCACTGGGCCAGCTTTCTCAACAACATTTGATAGCAGGGCTCTATCTCCGGTCATATGTCTTGACGATCCGCTGTCAAGAATCCACACTACCGGTTGTACCTGTTTAATGCCCTGCAATACAAATGGATTAGACCTTCTTCGGAACCCAAGCTTGGCTGGGTCCGGCATACTTGTAAAATTGGCCTTTATCAGGCAAAACAACATTCTTAATTTCACTATTCTCAACATTCTCAATGACTGAACATTTGACCTTTAAAACAGCCTTATCAAATTTCTGTTTAGGCTTAGGCACAAATGTCTCCTTTCTAGCTTTAGGAGGACTAGCAGTCTTAGACCTATCATGCTTTCTATTATTCACATGCTGACGAGGAGTAGTCTTATCATTAGAAACATGCTTACCATTAAAATAAGCAAACAACAGATTAAAAGCACAAGACATACAATCAGGAACACCACATGCTTTATGAGAAGGATTAACAATAGGCAACTTATGCATGGTAGACATGGCATTTGTGTTATCCAACTCATGTGTGTCTGAGTTAGTCTCAGTTGCTTTCACAACCTTGACTGGAACTTTTGACACACTTGACTTGGAGACAGCTTTCCCATTAGCATTATCTTCAGCACGAATTTCTTGTTGAATAATAAAAGAGGTCTCATCAAATGGTTCAGCAATTGATTCTTTATAGAGGGGTTCATCAACACCCTTAACCACATGTGGTACTTCCCTGCCTTTAGCACATACATGAGGAGGGGAGTTTATGCCTAATTTTCCAATAGCAACATTGTAATCATAACCTATTCCATGCGTTTGATTAACAGCTTGCTTATTGTAAAACTCTTTGGACTTCGAACAAGAATTAAAGTAAGCTTTAACCTTAGCCTCAAGACCGGTGATCTTGTCTTTGAGAATAGTTTCGAGTTGTCTATAACAGTCAACTCTATTCTCTAGAAAAGATACTTGTTCTTTTAGTTTATCTTGATTAATGTGCACAAGTCTTAATTCATTGACCTCTTTCTCAAGGTCTTTGATTTGTTAATTTAACAATTCATTATCACGACGAGCACAATCCAAGTTACCTCTTAGATGATAAACCATTTCAGCATCAGAAAGTTTTACCTCTTTTCTTGACGATGAGGTGCTTGCATTACTAGCCATGAGAGCAAGATTCCCAACTTCTTCATCTTCACTGTCAGTATCATCCCAGCTTCTTCCCTTTGCCAGGTACGCCCTTTCAGATTTACTCTTCTGATTAGAATCGTAAGAGTTCTTCCTAGCTTGTTTTGGCTTCCTGCATTCTGTGGCAAAGTGTCCTAACTCATTACAGTTGAAGCATCGAATGGTGCTTCGATCAACCATCCCTGTTTTATACCCACCACTGCTGGTGTTAGAGGATGAAGATCCACCTTTCTGGAATCTGTTGTAGTTGGACTTGTACTTGAACTTGGGATTCCTTTTGAATCTGACATTTGAGAATCTCTTGACAATCAGGGCCATTGACTCATCCTCCAATTACTCCAGTTCTTCCAAGGAATAATAATCATCTCCTGATTGATTTGTAGTAGGAGAATCAAATTCTGCTACTATCATATTATCTTCAACCTTGGAAGACTGTACCATTCTTTCTGACTGTTGAGATTGTTGTTGATATTGTGGTTGTTGTTGTTGTTCATCAGCTACTAGAGCAGTAGACGTGCTGACCACTCTTCCTTTCCCGTAAACTTCCTTCTGCTGAATCTGCTCCAACTCATAAGTCTTTAACACACCATAGAGCATTTCCAAAGAAATCTCACTCAGATCTCTTGCTTCTCTTATGGCAGTGATTCTATGTTCGAGATGAGTTGGCAGTGTTAAAAGGAACTTTTTGTTGACCTCCCTGATGGAATAGTATTTACCATTAATATTCAGGTTGTTGATCAATGCATTGTACCTCTCAAACACTTCAGTGATTCCTTCTCCTGGATTTGATTTGAAATATTCATATTCAGAGGTTAGGATTTCTAGTTTGTTCTCCCTAACTTCCTCTGTGCCTTCATTAATAATCTCAATAGTTTCCCAGATATGTTTGGAATCTTTACAATTCATCACATGTCTATTCATCAGGGGATTAAGGGAATCTACTAAGATTAATTGAAGGCTAGCATCCAGGGAAGCTTCTTCTATTTCAGCAGGAGAGAAGTCCTCAGGATCCTTCACATAATTTCTCTCTTTGGTGATCACCACATCATTTTCTATTACCTCTGGTTCCATAACCATAGGAATTTTGGGACCCTTCTTCAACACTTGCAAATATTTGGGGTTAGCAACCTGTAAAAACAGTAGCATCTTCTTCTTCCACATAACATAATTTTCTTTATCGAAAAGTGGAATTTTAACGGTTCCAACTTTTTGTGTAGTCATTATGAATTTTTTGAGTGAATAAAAAATTCAAGAAGTGAAAGAAACACAAAAGTCTAGGATCTAGATTTGTACGTTAATCAGAAGGCTCTGATACCAATTGTTAGGTCCCAATTTGTTTGTAGAAGGGGGGGTTGAATGCAAACAATACCGTTTAGTCGAATAAAATGCGGAATAAAATTGTGAAACAAAATTCAAGTTAAATAAAACTTTTATTAAACTTGAAAGGTGTTACAACTACGGTATCGGTTACAAGGGATTAATCTCAAATCAATTATTACAAATCTAGAATAAATTCGACATGAACTTTTTCTATTTTTGTAATTAAAAGATCAAATGCTAAAAGCGATTTGAGATTAAGTTCTAGGGATTTTAATCCGCTAGCTTGATACACAAGAACAAGAGAGTGATTTCTAGTTGATTGGATTTAACTTTACAAGCTAGAAATTGTAATCTTGAATTAGCAGATAAGATGAAATATTTGGCTGCTTGTTCTCTTTTTGTTCTTGGCTTCTGTTTGATTGCTCTCTGTATGTGTAAGTTAATTGGATACTTCTTCTTCTATTTAATCAACACAGCCGAGATCAAAAATGAACTGGTATGACAATCATTTGTCCAATAATACTTTCGGTGTGACAATCTTTTAGAGCTAGCAAGACAATTAAAATGAACTAGCAAGACTTTCGGTATGACTATTGATTGTCATACCGATTGTCATATTAGTTCAAATGAAATTGTCTTACTGAATTAATAAGTGATTTTAATCTAAATAATAATTCTATCAAGACAATCAACTGAATTAGCATGACTTTCGGTATGACAATCAATTGTCATACCGATTGTCATACTAGTACAATCAGTTGTCTTTTTAGAATTAAAATAGATTTTAATCAATTAAAAATCTGAAAAACCTTAATATTAATTCAGAATTAATTAATCAATTAATTTAATTAATCAAATAAATTAATCTTTGCAGATATAATTTATTTTCATAATTAAATTATATGACTTAATTAATTAATAGAGAATTAATACTAACCCTGAGCAGCATCCATTCTTCTGACAATCTTCTGAAAGTCACTGAGACTTATGAATCAATTCTGCCACTTCAATGCTGACACTCGATGTACTGTCTGGTTCATGAGTGACTAACTTTCGTGACGTTTCTTCATGTCTTGACTTTGTTGTTCTGATTGAATCCTTGTAATAAATGATACCCTGACGAGATCTCTGTCACTTGATTAAATCCACGATCTTGATTTATATCACTGAGGCATGATCAAATTCTTGAACTTCTTCCAGTTAATCACCAAGTCTGCAGATGAACAATGTTTCTTTATTCTTTGACAGATGTTACTTTGTGAGATCTCTCTGATGATTGATCCACTATTTACTTATTACATTCTTATTTGAGTTGAGTTAAATACTCGAATAAACGAGTAGGCTATGACATATGCCTTTCAGTTTCGCAGAAGTTAAATCTACTCGTTCCCTTACAGGGTTTTGTTTTTGTGTAAAGTGTGGAGCGACCTACACATTTACAATGAATCTTCCTTTTATTCAGAAATCATCTTAATTTCCAGGAATTTTTCCCTAATTTTCTGGGATTTTCCCTAATTTTCTGGAATTTATCCTTAATTTCTGGATTTTTCCCTTAATTTCTGGGATTTGTCCTTAAATTTTCTGGATTTATTCCTTATTTCTGAAAATATTAACACTTTTCAGAAAATATTTAAGGAATTTCCTTATTTCTAAATTTTTTCCCTAATTTCTGGGATTTATCCTTTAATTTTATGGATTTATTCCTTATTTCTGAAAATATTAATATTTTTCAGAAATTATTTAAGGAATTTCCTTATTTTTCTGGATTTTTCCCTAATTTCTGGGATTTATCCTTTAATTTTCTGGATTTATTCCTTATTTCTGAAAATATTAACATTTTTCAGAAATTATTTAAGGAATTTCCTTATTTTTCTGGATTTTTTTCCCTAATTTCTGGGATTTATCCTTTAATTTTCTGGATTTATTCCTTATTTCTGAAAATATTAACATTTTTCAGAAATTATTTAAGGAATTTCCTTATTTTTCTGGATTTTTTCCCTAATTTCTGGGATTTATCCTTTAATTTTCTGGATTTATTCCTTATTTTTGAAAATATTAACATTTTTCAGAAATTATTTAAGGAATTTCCTTATTTTTCTGGATTTTTTCCCTAATTTCTGGGATTTATCCTTTAATTTTCTGGATTTATTCCTTATTTCTGAAAATATTAACATTTTTCAGAAATTATTTAAGGAATTTCCTTATTTTTCTGGATTTTTTTCCCTAATTTCTGGGATTTATACAAGGCTTTTTCAAACACTTGGGTTGTCAACTGGGCATGATTATTTCCTCAGGAACATTTTGGTCTTGATAAATATTTTTGACCGAATTAACCTCCTTTTCTAGCCTTGGTCGAAGCCTTTTCGATCTCAACTAATTCGACGATGAATACAACATGAAACCTGATCGAATTGGGTCTGGAATTTGGGATATATTACTTTCTGTGACTCCATATATTTGATTTGGGCCCTAAGTCTGGGCTGGATTTTTTCCAATCTCAAATTTGAGCCTAAGATTTGGGCCTGAATTCTTTTATGGGTACTTTATTTTTGACCCTGGGCCTTCTTTTATTGATCCCTATACTGGGTTTTTTCCTAATTCAAGTAGGATTAGGCCTTGTTTTTGGGCCTTCATTTATCCAAATCCTTTTTGGATTTGGGACTTATTTCTGGTTTTTGAAGATAATACTCATATATATTTTCTTCTAGTTTTTGGACCCCGGGTGCTGGGCTTTGAATATTTGGGGCCCTTATCTGGGCTTCACATACTTCCAGGCCCAACAAGATTTAACCTTTTTTTTTAATTGGGCCTTTTTATAGGGCTTTCATATCATGCATCTAATTTACTTGCCATGCCATGGAGATTCAAACATATTTCGAAAAATTCTCTGAGCTTCAAAAATTGTTTGGGATTCATCCCTTACACAAGTCTTAATAAACTTTATAATAAGACATATAAATCCTAAGTAAGCAAAGCTTCGAGGTGCTTTTCAACCTACTCTCCATCATGATAAGTGAGAATCGTATCCAACTGCCCTACACATAGTAAACCTTCAGGTTTTGTGCATGCCAAGTTCTCGGGACTTCAAAACCATCCATAGTCTCCAGCTTGTAGGTTCCTCTACCCTGAACACTCTTAACTTTGTATGGCCCTTCCCAATTTGGGGCAAGCTTCCCTTTCTGCCCTACACCAGAAGCTTCCACCTTTCTAAGGACCAAATCTCCTTGCTTGAAGAACCTTTCCTTAACCCTTAGGTTGTAATAGAACGAGGCTTTCTTCTGACAGTCCACTATCTTTGCATGTGCTTCGTCCCGTACCTCATCAATTAAGTCCAAGGCTAATTTTTGCCCTTCCTCATTTTCTTCAGCATTAAAAGCCTGGATTCTTGGAGAGGAATGTGATATTTCCACTGGAACTACTACTTCTGCCCCATATGCCAACATGAAGGGAGTTGCTCCTGTCGTGACTCTACAGGTGGTGCTATAGGCCCATAATATGGGAAGTATCTCATCCACCCAATTATTTCTTGACTTCTCGATCCTCTTCTTTAGTCCATCCAGGATTATTCGATTTGCTACTTCCGCTTGCCCATTGGGTTGTGGGTGAGCCACAGAGGTGAATCGTAACTCAATTTCATTTTCTTCGTAATACTTCTTGAATTCCTCGTTGTTGAATTGTGTTCCATTGTCAGTGACGAGGATACGGGGAATTCCATATCGGCACATAATGTTTTCCCACAGGAATTGTGCAACCTGCTTAGTTATGATTTTGGCCAAAGGTTTGGCTTCGATCCACTTGGTGAAATAATCAATGGCTACAATCAAAAACTTCCTTTGTGCTGTGGCCATAGGAAAAGGCCCTAGAATATCCATCCCCCACATAGCAAAGGGAATAGGCGAGTTGATAGAGGTCAGCATCTCGGGGGGTTGTCTAACAACTGGTGCATGCTTCTGACAGCAATCACACTTCTTCACATATTCTTTGGCATCAGCCATCATTTCTGGCTAATAGAAGCCTAAACGGGCTATTTTATGAGCCAAGGCCCTGCCCCCCAACTGTTGTCCACAAATATCTTCATGCACTTCCTCGAGAGCCAAGCGTGCCTCATCGGGCCTGAGACACCTTAAGTAAGGAACCACAAAAGATCTTTTATACAGAATCCCATCTATCAAAGAGTATCTTAGTGCTCGAACAGTTAACTTCCGTGCTTCAGTTGCATCGCTTAGCAACCATCCGGTTTGAATGTGAGCCTTAATGGGATCGATCCATGACGTCCCCAGGCCTATGGGAGCCACAAGCTTAACATCTATGCTTCGCGTCTTTAAAACACGGAAGTACACACTTCCTGAACTTTCTTCTATCTCAGATGAAGCAAACTTTGATAGCGCATCTGCCTTAACATTTTCTTCCCTTGGAATGTGTTCAACATGACATTCATTAAATTGGGTCACCAGGAAGTCAGCTAGTGCCTGGGCTTTTATTGCCGTACGTGGCTTATACTTGAGATCGAACTCTCCCAGCTCTATTGCCCACTTAATCAATCTCCCACTTGCCTTGGGACTGTGAATGATATTTCTCAGTGGCTGATTTTTCAGCACCTCAATCTGATGAGCCTGAAAGTATGGACGCAGTTTTCTCGAAGCCATTACCAAGGCTAGAGCAAACTTCTCAATAGTTGAATAATTCAATTCAGCACCATGCAAAATTTTGCTGACATAGTATACGGGTTTCTGGTCTTTCAGTTCCTCCTTAACCAACACCGTGCTCAAGGCACTTTCTAAAACAGCCAAGTACAAGAATAAAACTTCATTCAGAACTGGCTTGGCCAACAACGGGGCTTGGGCCATGTACTTCTTTAAATCTTCAAATGCCTTCTGATTTTCCTCACCCCATACAAAGTCTTTGATGTTCTTTAGTGACTTGAAGAATGACAAGCACTTGTCTCCTGATTTGGAGATGAATCGTCCTAGCGCAGCAACCCTTCTTGTGAGCTTCTGAACATCCTTGACAGTTTTTGGGGGTTCCATGTCCAGGATTGCCTTTATTTTATCGGGGTTAGCCTCAATTCCCCTCTTTGAGACCATCAATCCCAAGAATTTTCCAGATCCTACTCCGAAAGCACATTTCGTAGGATTCAACATCATCTTATGGTACCTCAGGACCTCAAAAACTTCCCTCAAATGGGTTATGTGAATAGTCTTTACTAGACTCTTGACTAACATGTCATCAACATAGACTTCCATAGTCTTACCAATGAGATCCTTAAAAATTTTGTTTACCAGCCTTTGATAGGTGGCTCCTGCATTCTTGAGACCAAACGCCATAACAAGATAACAATAAACACCAAAGTCAGTGATGAATGATACCTTTGGAATGTCATCCTTATGCATTTTGATCTGGTTGTATCCGCTAAATCCATCCATGAAACTCAGCATCTCATGTCCAGCAGTGGCATCAATCAAAGTATCAATTCTTGGCAGTGGAAAACAGTCTTTGGGGCATGCATCATTCAGATCAGTGAAGTCTATACACATCCTCCACTTTCCATTAGCCTTCTTCACCATTACAGGGTTTGCTAACCACTCCGGAAATTGAATCTCCTCAATGAAACCAGCCTCTAAGAGCTTTTCTACTTCCTGTTTTATAGCCTCTTGCCTTTCCGGGGCAAAATTTCTTTTCTTTTGTTTCACTGTCTTCCGGCTTGGATCTACGTTTAGCTTGTGAGTAATTAACTCCGGGTCTATGCCTGGCATATCAGCTGCTGACCATGCAAACACATCACTATTTCCTTGCAAAAATTTCACTAATTTCCCTCTAAGGGGCTCCTCTAATGTGGCTCCAATGAAAGTCATCCTCTCTGGATTCTCGGGGTCTAAAGGAACCGAAACCAATTCTTCTGCTGGCCTTCCTCTATTCTCGTCATTTTCTCGAACATCCATATCTTCAATAGGAAGAACCTGCCCCCCGACTCCATCTGCCCTCAAAGAGGCCACGTAACAGCTTCTAGCCATTTTTTGATCTCCTCTCTCTTCTCCAATCCCGTTTCGGGTGGGAAACTTCATGACTGAATGGTAGGAAGAGGGGACTGCCTTGAAGACATGTATCCCTGTTCTCCCCATGATAGCATTATAAGTTGAACTAGCCTTTACCACCACGAAATCCAGTATCTGCGTTGCTTGCCTTGGTTCCGTACCTATGGTGGTTGGCAACTTGATTATCCCTTCTACAGGACACTCTACTTCAGCAAATCCATATATCGGCATGTTGGTTGGTGTTAACTGGGAATCGTTATACCCCATCCTTAGAAAGGCGTCATGGAGCAGGATATCCACAGAAGCACCATTATCAACAAGGACCCTCTTGACCGGGCTGTTTCCTATTATCGGTGTTATGACCAGCGGGTCGTCATGAGGAAACTTGACTCCCTCTAGGTCAGAATCATCAAAAGCCAATGATACTTCTGTCCTGGCCCTTTTCAGGGCTTCTCCAACAATATGCATAACCTCCCTAGTATATGCCTTTCTGGAATTTTTGGACAATCCAGCAGCAGTTGGACCTCCAAAGATCGTGTTTATCACAGGTCCTCGAGGGCGTCGCGGTCCTCCAAAAATTGCATTTATAACCGGCCCTCTAGGTTGGGGATTCAGCCCCTGATCGTCTTGGTCCCTCCTACGATCTTCAAAGTTCTTCCTTCCATTATTATTTCTGTCCCCTCCTTCTCCAGTATACTTGTTCAATCTTCCTTTTCGAATCAAAAAATCAATTTCGTCCTTCAATTGCCTGCACTCATCGGTGTCATGGCCAACATCTTTGTGGAATCTACAATATTTGCTCTTATCTAGCTTGGCTGGATCGGCCTTCAAGGGCTTAGGCCAACGAACATCTCGATCTTTCTCGATCTCCATCAAGATCTGGCTTCTGGGAGCATTCAGCTTAGCGTATTCGGTGAACTTTTGCCCAGGTCCTCCCTTCTTGGGGGTTGAATCAGGGTTTTGTTCGGTTCTAGGATACTTATCCTTAGCGATATACTCCAGATCAGTTTTCTGCTTCTTGCCTCCAGTGGGCTCATTACTTACTACGGTCTTCCTCATGCTTTCTTCAACCTTGATATACTTCCCTGCCCTCTCTTGGAGCTGCAACATATTTTCAGGGGGACGTTTGGCCAAGGACATCTTGAAAAACTCATCCCTAGTTCCTTGTTGCAGTGCTATCATAGCTACCTTATCATCAAGGTCTAGGACTTTTAAAGCCTCCTTTGTAAAATGATTTAGGTAATCTCTCAAGGATTCCTTAGCTTCCTGCACAATACTCATAAGAGATGCTGAACTTTTCTCATGGACTTTTACACTGATGAACTGCTTAATAAAAGCCTGACTTAACTCTCTGAACGATCCAATAGAGTTTGGGGGCAAGCGACTGTACCATCTTTGAGCCATACCCGACAGGGTTTGAGGGAAGGCCCGACACTTTATAGCATCATTCACGGGTTGCAGCAGCAGTGCATTAGAGAACGTCCTAACATGATTAGCGGGGTCTCCCGTGCCATCATAGGCTTTGATAGTGGGCATCTTGAACTTCCTTGAGATATGGGCATTCATTATCTCTTCTGTGAAGGGTGTAGTTGGATCATCAGGATCTCCAAGGGGAAGGAGATTGCTTGGATCAGTTCTTGGGACAGCAACCCGTTTTCTTACCGGACCATCCAGGTCTATGACAGGAGGAGGATTTCTCCCCCTAGGAGGTATCTGGGGTCTGGTGGCCTGGTGAGCCTCCAAATCACGCCTCAGCCTTTGGATTTCAGCCTCATGAGCCCTGATCCTTTCCGGCACTTCTTGGGGATTCGCCCCTGGGGTGCTTTGGGGGCGTTGCCTTCCGTTGGCTATTGGCTCTTTTCCAGGACACCTCCTTCTCGGGGCCACTTCATCATCCGAAGATTCGGAGTCTCTCTCAGTGTAAGGACCAGAAAATTCCTGATCCTCAGGGATAGGACCCAAACCTCGTATATAGGGGGGCGACTGCCCTCGTGCTTCGCTTCGCCCAGCATATCCGCTTCCTCCAACCTCAAGGTGAAGGGGCATCCCATAAGGGGGGTTAGTAGCAACAATAGTTGAATATTCATACCCGATGGGTCGAGAATTCATAGGTATATGTACTTGTTGAACTTGAGGATTCGTACCTTGAATAGTCGGGGGAGTTGTCCCTTGTGGTTGAGGTTGAGTTGCCCCTGTCTGGGCTTCCCCTTGAGCAGATGCATAAGTGGAGTGGGGAGGAATCTCCACGGTTGATGAAATCACCTGAGTTGTCCCTGATGGTGTTCCTTCCTCCAGAGCTCTAATTGTTCTCCGTGTTCTCGCCATGGTTGTTGTTGTGCCTTCCCACAGACGGCGCCAAATGTTATGGATTAAAAACTAATATATATAATTGCTGTATTTATTGCTAAGATTCAGGAGCTCAGGGCCTTTAATGGCTGTTCTCGTGTTTCGTAGCTTAATTCTGCCTTTACGAGATGCCTACGTATCTCTGTGAATTAGAGAATCAAGCCAAAAAACGTAGTTCTGATTTGTGGGGTGAGACCCCTTGTATAGATGTTGGGAGTCCTAGAATTGGACTTGGTATAGGAGACCTGGTGGGCAAGTCTCATAATTAGAATGGACTTTGGAGTCCTAGATAGTAGGAAACTGATTCCTTATCCTTTTAGGTCCCCTTGAGGCTAATCTATAAGGATTTATATCCTTATCAGGACTCTTCTCAATAGCTGATTTTTCCCTTATTAATCAATTACGAAATTAATTAATAATCAGGGCTTTTGGGCCTTCATTAGGCCTGATCTAGCCCATCAGGCTTAACCTTTCCGGTCTGAGTATCACATATCTTTTTATTGGGCCTAGCAGCCCATACCTTGCAGTATTTAATTATACTATCACAATTTATTTACCCCTATCAGATGGTATAAAAGCAAAATTCATTTTCATTCTTTTCTTTTATCATTCTCAAATTAATTGCTCTAACTCTCTTATTCTCCAAAGCAAATGCTCTCTTTCTCTCTGCAAAATCCTGTATTTTTAACAATGGCACTAGTAGTCAAAATCTGTCTCAGTCTGGATTCATCTATGAAAAGAACAACTTCGTAGCTCTTGTGAACAAGGAAATTCCACAATCTGAAGATTTTCACAAAATGAGGAATTTTGTGAAACGTTGCAAACTCAGTTATGCTATGCCGGAATCACCCAAAATCTACTGTAAAGTTGTGGAGGATATATGGACAACTGTTGTATACCAGTCTACAGACAAAACCATATCTTTCACTCTCAAAGGGTATAATCACAATCTGTCAATTACAACCAATAAAATACAGAGAAAACGTCGAATTCATGTCGTGTTCTTGATAATCAAATCTGAGAACGAAGGCGTTATCGAACTCCGATTTGGGCGTGCTATATATCAAATCGAAGCTCTCAAAAATAACTTTTTAAATCAACCATCCATTTTTGTGCAGAAATCAAGGTATTTTTCTTATTGAATTGTTTTATTTCGAATTTATTAAAGATTAAATTATGAAAATTTGTTCTTGATTTTTTTGATATGATCTGATGATTCCATCATGTAGATAATATTTTTCTGGTTAATTTGGTCTATTATATGACAAAAATAGAGTTCAATAACATAAAGAAAAGGGTGTTTGATTCTCAGAATTGAAATTAGGGTTCTTGTTATGAATGTTCTTAATTGATTTTGAGGGGTTATTATTCTGTTGATACTGGGTTAAATCCAGTGAAACCACTGAATAGATCGTTTTACAAGCAAATGATTGATAAGCGGAACGAACAGAGGGTCTGTAATTCGAGTTCGCCGGAAAACCGATGACGACGGTGACGTGAAATTTTGGCTGGAGTTTCTGGCCAAATCATTAATGTATTGTTGAATTTGTTGACTGAATTGAGTTCTTGGCATCGAGTACTATGATTCTGCAGCTTGGTGCGAAGCTCTGTGCAAGGGCACGGCGACCGGCGAAGTCACCGCCGGCGTAGTCGCCGGAGAAAATGACGAGGATGGCCAAATTGTCAAAATTATTTTATTAATTAATTTTAATTAATTTTTATTATTTTAATTGATTGATTAATTTATTATTAATTAATTAATTAATTAATGAAATTAATTATTAATTAATTTTAATTAATTTAATTATTTATTTTTGATTTAAAAATTCTGAAAAATACTTTCAAGCTTTAAAATATTATTTTAAATTATTTTCAAGGCTCGATAATTGTTATAAAATTATTTTAAGGTCAGATTCGGGAATATCTATTGCTATTGATCTACCGAAATGATTATCGTATCGAAAATTTTACGTCGGGACGCGCACGAGTCAAACCGTAATCCAGATCGAAAAAGTCAAAATACGGAAAATGTCCGGAATTATCAGATTCGGTTAGGAAGGAGTTTTCGGAAGAGTTTCGGGTTGTAAAAACGCAAAAACTGTTGAGGTTGGACGATTCCCGGATTTATAAAATAGTTTTATAATTACTCAGAAAATAATTATCACATCTATAAATCCTTATAAAATCATATAACAATACAAAAATTACCAGAAAAATACCATAATTATCTATACTTTCTTCTGGACATATAAAAATTAAAATACTTATACTTTATTACATATAAACACCAAAAATATAAATATCAGTCATGAGATGATTCACCAAAATTCCTATAATAAACATATAGTAATTATTTATTGATAAAAATGATTGCATGATATTTCCCGAATATTACAAAACAATTTCAATTTACTGATATCAATAAGATCGGCTTTCAAGTAACTTTTGAAAATAATACATTTAAGTAAATATTTTCAGAAATTAACAAGGATCGATATAACACTTACCAATTAGCAAATTACCATTTAATAACACAAACTCGTCAAACAAGAATAAAATATCCACCATTTTATTCCTTCTAAATCAGAAAAGCACATATATATATATATTCGAATAATAATTATAATAATTCTAAAAATACAGAATATTACAATCTACCCTCCTTATAAGGATTCCGTCCTTGGAATCAGCAGAAGAGAACACTAGGGGTCTTCTTGCCAACTTTCTATTTCCTACAACATCACTTTTTCCGAAATATCAAATAAAACTCAGATTCCTTGTATAACATAATTATCACGGGAGCTTCACTCCACACCATTGTTCCATCCACATCCTTTGACCAATTTCTCAATAGAATCACTTTTACTGATTGCGAGAAAGAAGAATAAAGATAAAGATAGAGAAAAAGAAAAAGAAAGAGAGATAGAGATAAATAGAGAGAGAAATAAAGAAACAGACTGGCTTCGTTATACGCCACTGATATTCTAAACACATTGCAATCCACTGTTGTTATTGGTAATCCCATCACATAGCCTTACTTTCCATTGACCCGGATAACTTATCTCAATATAATTGGCATACCTTCGAATATTTGAGATGATAAAATCATGGAATTTCAAAAAGAAAAGAATTTGATATCATAACGGGTGTCCCACCATTGTGGTTACCAAAATCTGAATTTTTGAGAAAGTATTGTTGAAATGAAAGAATAACTGAGAGATCAATATGATCAAATGAACTTGGTATTGCGTGTTTAATTTAAGACACTACTAAAGGTTGTTAACCTTCTTGTAGTCACAACACACACAAGTGATGGCGTCCCATCCAACTCCTATCACACAGACAGGTGTACCTTATGTCCCTTATAGTTAGGGTTGTTCATCTCAATCAGAATAAAAGAATATAAAAGGAATTCAAACTCAAATGAATAAAAATGAAAAGATTTCAAAGCTGATATTTCTGGAGGAAATAAATCCAGAAAACAAGATTCTGCCATAAAATGACTAAACGGGTGTTAGGGAATATATACCTAATAACTCTTTTTGAGAGAGGTCAAAAGAAGTTATAGAAATAGAAGGTATTCCCAAGGTCTTAATACTTATATTCTATTTGAACTCTTATGTTGAATCGTCATCCAATTCTAGATATTTCTTCTTGTTCCAAGGATATCGATAATCTCCATCATCATCGAATCATAGTCTCGGAAGATTCCACAATAGAAGTTTGCAGCTGCTACGAGTTCTATCCAGCTCAATACAGCCATCTCAAACGAATGCACCTATCTTAGCTTACTCGTTGGTACTATATTCAATAGTCCAACAGGAACTCGATATGAGCTCAAGCGTCCTCACATAGCTATACACACTCCTACACACTCTCGTTTCTAGTTTACTATAACCTCAGCTCTGATACCAACCTGTAACGCCCCCAAATCCGGGGTCAAGGGATTTGGTCGTCACTATGAAACCTCAATCCAAATTAACCTGTTTAATCAATAAACAAATGTCGGCGGAAGATATTTAGCATAAATGACCCCAAACTAATCCAAGATCTTTTAAGGTTACAGTTCTAGAAACAAGATATCTAAATTCCACAAATAAATTTTTCACTTTCTTTTAAAACTCTTTGCAATAATTCTCAATCTCAAAACTTAACCCGCTAGTATAACTTCGAAAAGAAGTATACTAGGCCCAACTATAAAATACACAACTATAATATAATATAATATAAATAACTTTATACAATAAAACATACACTAGTCCGCAAACCTTGGACCAACCACCTTCCAAAAGCTTCTTCGTTGCTTCCTCGAATTACGCGGCTAAACAGCGCAAGTTAATCCTCACTGGAGGTTAAATTTGAAAATAGGCAAGTATAAGCGAAAGAAATGCTTAGCAAGTTCATTATAGTATATATATTGTCATTTTGATATAAAACTGAAATCTGCATTAGTGCAGAATATTTTAAAATCATAATTGCTGAAACAGAAAATTTAATAAAGAATCGGACAATTGTTTCTCACTGTACTCTTTTTGATATTTTTGAGCGAAATGCTTCAGCAATACTTTGAATCTTGATGAGAATAAAACTCGTAAAACAGTGTTTATGGAAATATCGTAAACAACAATAATATGAAAAATTGATTATGGGTTGAATCATAAACTTTATTCAAAACCGAACTCTTAAAATTAATACTTAATTTGTTGTCCTGTCAAATTAGATATCAATACGAACTTTGAAGGGTTTTTAGCACATAAACGCAATGAAAACGTAAATTTAAATCTTAAAAAAAAAATGAAACCCTCCGCAGGATCCATGCGAAAAATAATATTTAATTAGAAGTTCAGTAAGTTTACCTTAAGAAACTTTACGTTAATGGAAAGATGGAGGTCTTTAATAGCGATCCAAGAACGATGAACGGAAATCCCTAGCAGCTGCTCCTCAAGTGTGAAGCACTCCACCGGTATCCACCAATAGTACAATGTGATGGAGGAGGAAGAGCTTGAGAGAATTAGTTGTCTCCCTCTTGTTCTACTTTAGAATTAGGGTTAATTATTTGGGTTGAGGCAAATAGGGTTTATAATAGTATATTTATAGGCAAACTTTTCAGCTGAAAATTTTCCATAAAATATTATTATTATTAACCCTTTAATTGATTATTCTTATTAACCAATTAACTAATAATTAAAACACCTTTTAATCATTAATCCCTTTTCTAAACACTTTAGAAAAATAATTCTCCCACTTGATTTAATTTCCAAAATTAAATTCTTAATTAATAATATTAAGAATTAATTAAATCTCATTTAATCAATTATTAAATCTTCTAATTAATTATTTATTTCACAAATAAATAATTACCAGCCATTATTAATTAATTCCTCCACCATTAAATCATTCTCTTTTATGGTGTGACCCTGTAGGTTCAATATTAAGCCAGTAGTAGAAATAAATAATAATAAAACTATTTTATTATTATTTATATAAATTCTCTAATTCATTAAATATGATTAATTAATAAATTAATCATATTTATTCTACATCGTGAGGGATACTTCTCAGCATATCGCGACTATCCGGATAATACGAATTTACTGCTTAGAATACCAAGAACCTATTCAGTGAGTAGTTACTGTACAATCAATTCCTTCTACCCTGTAATGTCACGATTAAATACAAGGCATGGAACTTGTGTCAAGCCTATCTTATTTAATCATTTGCTTTCCCATTCACTATGCTTAGTTCTATTTAATGTAAATTAGAAACTTCTTTCTAATTTCATTCACTCTGGCCAGAGATTCCTGAACTAGCATAAGTGGATCAGCATTGAACATTCTCTTCCTTCACTGGAAGGGGTAGATCCTTTATTGATCATACACTATCTTCATATACAAATTCCTATACCCAGAGCCCTTATAATTGTCCCTGGAGACTAAGAACTAAACCAAAGCATAGTTAGTGTACACAAGATGACTATGATGACCTCAAGTCTAAGGATACTTGTACAACTATCACCACACAAATGTCTATGAGAACAGACATCCTTCATAATGAAGCAAGCATAGTATGTACCGATCTTTGCGGATTACTAATTACTAGTTAGTAATCCTACGACCAGGAAATATTTAAGTTTAGAGTTATCATCTTTTAGGTCTCATTATTATGATCTCATCATAATCCATAAAAAGTTTTACTCTAAACTATGGTATATCTTATTTAAACACTTAAATAGATAAAGCCCGCAATAAAACTAAAACAAGTCTTTTATTAATATCAATGAAATCAAAACAGATTATATAAAAGTTATTCCTAAATCATCATACATGATTGGACTTAGGACACATCTCTTTCAATCTCCCACTTGTACTAAAGCCAATCATTCTGGTATCTAATACCCATCTTGTCTTTATGACGATCAAAGTGACTTTGAGAAAGTGGCTTTGTGAGTGGGTCTCCTACGTTGTTATATGTGTCAACTCTCTTGACGTCTCCTCTTTCAATACAGTACAAGAAATGTTATCGCGCTCCCACTAACCTTTTTATAGACACATGGTTCATCTATGTTTTTGATAAAACCAAACTCTTTGATTGTCTTATCAAAACGGATATTCCATCTACGAGAAGCTTTCTTTAAACCATATATGGTTCGCAGCAGCATACACACCAGGTGTTCATTTCCCTTGGAAAGAAAACCCTCTGGTTGTGTCATATACACTTCCTCTTCAAGTTTCCCATTGAGGAAGGCCGTTTTCACGTCCATTTTCCAGATCTCATAGTCGTAGTAAGCAGCAATCGCAAACAAAATCTGAATTGATTTTAACAGGGCTACAGGCAAAAAAGTTTCATCAAAGTCAATCCCTTGCCTTTGTCTAAATCCTTTTGCCATGAGCCTGGCCTTATAGGTCTCCAACTGCCCATCTGCTCCAATCTTTCTTTTGTATACCCACTTGCACCCAATAGTCTTAACACCTTCAGGCGCCTCAACCAGAGTCCATACTTGGTTGGTATACATAGATTCCATTTCAGATTTCATGGAACTATGCCATTTCTCTTAGTCAACACTACTCATAGCCTCATTATAGGTCACAGGGTCGTCATCATCAATGATTGACAACTCATTTTCATTCTCAATGACAAGGCCATAATACCTCTCAGGTTGGCGAGACACTCTCCCTGACCTATGAATGGGCTGTTCCACAGAAGGTTGTTCAGTCTGAACAGGTGTTTCCACTTGATCCGTAGTAGTTTGTGCTTCTTGAACTTCATCAAGTTCAATTTTGCTCCCACTGTTTCCTTCAAGGATAAACTGCTTTTCCAAGAAGGTAGCATGTCTGGAGACAAACACCCGATGATCGGTGTAAAAGTAATACCCTAAAGTCTCTTTAGGATATCCCACAAAATTACATTTTACAGATCGAGATTCCAGCTTATCTGGGTCAACTTTCTTGACATAAGCTGGACATCCCCAAATCTTAACGTGTTTAAGACTTGATTTCCTTTCTTTCCATATCTCATATGGAGTTAGAGGAACAGATTTGGAAGGCACCTTATTCAGTAATATGCTGAGGTTTCCAATGCATAACCCCACAGGAATACTGGAAGATTCGCATAGCTCATCATGGACCGAACCATGTCTAACAAAGTTCGATTTCTCCTTTCAGATACCCCATTCAACGATGGAGTATATGGAGGAGTCCACTGGGAGACTATACCATTTTCTTTGAGATAAGCTAGAAACTCTCCATTCAAGTATTCACCACCTCGATCTGATCGAAGAGTTATAATACTATGGTTGGTTTGTTTCTCCACTTCATACTTATATTCTTTGAACTTTTCAAATGCTTCAGACTTGTGTTTCATCAAATACACATATCTGAATCTAGATCAATCATCTATGAAAGCAATGAAGTATGAAAATCCACCCATGGCTTGCGTAGACATTGGTCCACATACATCTGTCTATACCAATCCTAGCAAATCTACAGCCCTCTCTCCATGTCCACTAAATGGAGATTTGGTCATTTTACCCAATAGACAAGACTCGCATGTAGGATATGATTCAAAATCAAAGGGGTCAAGTAACCCTTCCTTATGCAATGTTCGCAGTCTATTTTCACTAATATGACCAAGTCCGCAGTGCCACAAGAAAGTGAGATTTTGATCATCCCTTTTTCTTTTATTAGTATGTTCAATTTATAGTAAATTATGTTCTACGTCATATACATACAGACCATTGTTTAAAATACCACTTCCATAAAGAACGTTATCTCTAAGAATTGAACATTTATTATTCCTCACAATCGAGGGAACAAAATAACAATTATTTAGAGCAATAGTCTTGCCCGTAGGCATATGTAAATGAAATGATCCTACAGCTCCAACATCAACTCTTGCTCCATTTCCCATCCGTAGAATCACCTCCTCTTCTTCAAGAGTCCTACTTCTCCTTAGTCCCTGCAAAAAATTGCAAATATGAGAAACACAAGCGGTATATAATACCCAAGTAGAAATTTGACTTAGTGACTTATTAACTTCGATCATGAACATAACTGAATCAGAAGCGGTAGTCTCACTACCCTTCTTCTTCTTCAATTCTACAAGGTAAACCTTGCAGTTCCTCTTCCAGTGCTCCACCTTGTTACAGTGAAAGCAAACAGCTTTGCTCTTGGGGTTTTCAGCTTTTGGTGGAATCGGCTTTTTCTCACCTACTTTCTTCTTCTTGGAAAGGTTCTTCTTCCTTTTCTTAGGATTGGAACCTTCACCAATTAGAAGAACAGAACTCTTCTTAGGGGGAAAATTCGATTCTGCAGTCTTCAACATGTTGTGGAGTTCAAGAAGGTTGACATCCAGCTTATTCATGTGAAAGTTCACAACAAACTGCGAGAACGAACTCGGAAGTGATTGCAAGACCAAGTCTTGGCTCAGCTCCCCATCCATGTCAAAACCAATTTGTCCAAGACGTTCAATCAAATTGATCATCTTAAGTACATGGTCATTCATAGATGATCCCTCAGACATCCTACAACCGAACAGTTCCTTCGATATCTCATATCGAGTTGTCCTCCCTGCCACATCATACAACTCTTGTAGATGCATAAGGATAGTGTGAGCATCCATATGCTCATGTTACTTCTGTAGCTCAATGTTCATGGAAGCTAGCATGATGCATTGAGCAACATTTGCATCATCTATCCACTTACGATACATAACATGTTCATCATTATGTGCATCGCTAGCAGATTCAGTAGGCTTAGGTGAGTCAAGCACATATTCCAACTTCTAAACCCAGAGAACAATTCTCAAGTTTCGAAGCCAGTCAGCAAAATTAGGACCAGTCAACTTGTGAGCATCTAGTATACTCCGGAGTGATAGTGCAGAAGATATAACGAATATAGTAAATCTGTAAATGATGAACACATAACAACACTTAGCAAATATTCAATTTCATTTCAAGACACTATATGAATCGGGTCTTTATTCATAAGTGGCTCCCACTAGTTTATCTAATTTATACAACCCCTAAGTGAAAATTAAGCATTCATAATGCTAGTGGGAATAGGGATCCTACATTCCATCACACAACCTCGGCTGTAGCACGAAACGTCATGTGATGTTCAATAGGCAGACAACTCTTGTCAATTACATCTTATGTTATTCCCTAATAAAACTTTAGCCTCTTGAATAATTGAGTCACGGCTGTAGCACGACAAACTCAATATTCTAAGTCAAGTCTAACCCAACATTTCGTACAATTGAATCAGTCTCCAACGGCCCACGGCTGTAGCACGTAACGACCTTTAGATTCTAATTCAATGGACACATCTCTATGTAATAGACAAGTATTTCTTATTTCGAAATCAAAGCCCTCAGCTGTAGCACGGAACGACAATGATTTAAAAATAAGAACCACTTTCTACCATGTTGGAAGGCTATGACCGACACAAGCCCGTTGTGTCATTGGCCAATTACTACTTGATATTATTTAAGTTTAGAGGGATTATATTATGTTACAATCATAATCATATTATAAAGAGATTCTTCCTTTTAAATTAAATATTTCAAATCAATAATCGATAATCAGATGATTCCCAGATCGGGGGGAGCATTGTCAAGAGGCGTCACTTAATACCCCTTTCTTACAGATAGAAATCTGCTTTTGACAGAATCATCCTTTCTCTCAATATTGAAAATTCATATTTAATTACGTGTTTCATAAACACAAGAATCTCATGATTCTATTCATAATATTATTGTTAAGGCAAGAAACTATTCCTATTCTAGATTTTCTAGAGCACGCCTTATATTGATTTAAGTTCACCTAAATCTATCATCGTATGGTAAACATAGGCATATATCTCATATATAAAATTAAATAAACAAGTAAATGTAAAGTGCAATAAATAAATGTGTTTGGTTATGGCCCCATCCTATGTGATCTTTAGCAAGCTCATGATAAAGATCAAGGTCAATCTAATATGGTGATGGAAATAAATACAACTACTTATTACGTAAGTCTTCTTCTTTGTTTAGACTTCTTGTATGCCTCGTCTTCTTCTTTGTATCAACTCAATTGGATAGCCTTCTTGAGTCTTCAATTACATTACATAGATTGAAAGTAAAACTAATCTAATGAACTTACAAGAATAACTCGAGTTACATTCGAGATTTATGATTACAAAGATTGACGACATGCAAGTCGTATTTAAAACCAAAACCAAAACCATTACACTAAGGTCGAAAGGCCATAACCATCCACCATGCTCATACAACACATAAAAGCATGTTAAAACACATAATCTGATCTTAACATATCATATTATCCATGATCTAATCATAAAAAAAAATATGACAAAAATCAGAAAAATCAGAATCAAATCAGAAAAACAAGAATCACTGTTTACGGGCAGTAAACGACGTCAAACGCCTTACAGATGAGTCATCGATAGCTTTAGCTATCAGTTTTGTTCAGACGCTCATTTACCTATGGAATAGGGTATTCGTTTGCGTAAATCGGACACTAGACCCAGATTTCAGCAAATCTGCAGCAGCCAATTCAGAATCCGTATCTAATAAGATTCTCATAATTATAACAAACATAAATCATGTATATATCAGTATATATACATATTACATAATCATGTTATGATTATACAACTCACATGAATATCATATATTCAAAACCAAACATATATAAGCATATTATATCAACATCAAATCATGGGGAATCACGTACATGCTCATATATCGAAAACAGTTAAACACATAAACGAATTAAAAACTTTTCGCAAGTAGCTCTGATGCCATTGAAGGGTTTTTAGCACATAAACGCAACGAAAACATAAATTTAAATCTTAAAAAAAATCAAAACCCTCCGCAGGATCCATGCGAAAAATAATATTTAATTCGTAGTTTAGTATGTTTAACTTAAGAAGCTTTACGTTAATTGAAAGATAGAGGTCTTTAATAGCAATCCAAGAACGATGAACAGAAATCCCTAGCAGCTACTCCTCAAGTGTGAAGCACTCCACCGGTATCCACCAAGAGTACAATGTGATGGAGGAGGAAGAGGTTGAGAGAATTAGTTGCCTCCCTCTTGTTCTACTTTAGAATCAGGTTTAATTATTTGGGTTGAGGCAAATAGGGTTTATAATAGTATATTTATAGGCAAAATTTTCAGCTGAAAATTTTCCATAAAATATTATTATTATTAACCCTTTAATTGATTATTCTTATTAACCAATTAACTAATTATTAAAACACCTTTTAATCATTAATCCTTTTTCTAAATACTTTAAAAAAATAATTCTCTCACTTGATTTAATTTCCAAAATTAAATTCTTAATTAATAATATTAAAAATTAATTAAATCTCATTTAATCAATTATTAAATCTGCTAATTAATTATTTATTTCACAAATAATTAATTACCAGCCATTATTAATTAATTCCTCCACCATTAAATCATTCTCTTTAATTGTGTGACCTTGTAGGTTCAATATTAAGCCGGTAGTAGAAATAAATAATAATAAAACTATTTTATCATTATTTATATAAATTCTCTAATTCATTAAATATGATTAATTAATAAATTAATCATATTTATTCTACATCGTGAGGGATACTTCTCATCATATCGCGACTATCCGGATAATACGAATTCACTGCTTAGAATACCAAGAACCTATTCACTGAGTAGTTACCGTACAATCAATTCCTTCTACCCTGTAATGTCACGATTAAATACAAGGCATGGAACTTGTGTCAAGCCTATCTTATTTAATCATTTTCTTTCCCATTCACTATGCTTAGTTCTATTTAATGTAAATTAGAAACTCCTTTCTAATTTCATTCACTCTGGGCAGAGATTCCTGAACTAGCATAAGTGGATCAGCATTGAACATTCTCTTCCTTCACTGGAAGGGGTAGATCCTTTATTGATCATACAATATCTTCGTGTATAAATTCCTATACCCAGTAGAGCCCTTATAATTGTCCGTGGAGACTAAGAACTAAACCAAAGCATAGTTCAGTGTACACAAGATGACTATGATGACCTCAAGTCTAAGGATAGTTGTACAACTATCACTATGTGAACAACTGCTGACACGTGAGTGAACTCCATCAGTTGTTCAGCTGTGTGAGTCATGTTCAGTGAACTTATTCTATAATAAGCACCTACATACTAGCTATAGTGTCACCACACAAATGTCTATGAGAACAGACATCCTTCATAATGAAGCAAGCATAGTATGTACCGATCTTTGCGGATTACTAATTACCAGTTAGTAATCCCACGACCAGGAAATATTTAAGTTTAGAGTTATCATCTTTTAGGTCTCATTATTATGATCTCATCATAATCCATAAAAAGCTTTACTCTAAACTATGGTATATCTTATTTAAACACTTAAATAGATAAAGCCCGCAATAAAACCAAAACAAGTCTTTTATTAATATCAATGAAATCAAAACAGATTACATAAAAGTTATTCCTAAATCATCATACATGATTGGACTTAGGACACATCTCTTTCAAACTTGATGCTCACAACATCCCATACCGAAGTCAACATCAATCATTATACTAATACCATCTTTGATATTTAACAACAACCTAAATATCCATATCAAGTAGAAACTGAATCAAAACTGCATTCACCTTTAATCCAAAACAGAAACAGTTGATAAATTATTTATTTTATGATTATCAAAATAATATCATAATTTAGATTGGAATCCTCGAACGACGGTGTGTTGCCGCCGGTGATCAGCCGCGGAGCAACACCGGTATGCCGAAGCATATTCAACTGAACAAAGGGGTACCCAAGGCACATATCGGCCTAGCAAGGTGTTATATCTTGTATAACACATAGCTCATACTGGACCGCCGCCACGGCCTCTTACGCAACCATCCAATCTAAAAAAATATTTTATTGAAAGGGGCCATAATACTCGACACCCTAATAAACTTTTATTCCCCCATGTACTTGGGCAGGAATACTCGCAAAACCAACTCATTTTTCTCAAAACCCAAAACATTTATAAATCCATTCATTTGATAAGTAAAATCACTTAGCTATTCTGAACATAGAATAACAGAAGAGTATTTGCATAAACAGAATCATTTATTTCAGCGATATGTAAAACATTTATCTATTCATAACTGAGAATAGGGAAAATAATACTTGCATAATAGGATTCAAAATATATATCACTTGGATAATAAGTGATGATAGGTATACTTGCCTTTGGTGTTTAGCAGTTAGTCACATTCGCAGTAACATAAACATCTCAGTCTGACATCTCAAGACATCACCGTCTTTCTATTTCAACAATTCACTGACATACTGCTCCTGCGATTGCTAAAAGCCAGATATCCAATACCATTCCATCTCATTATTTACCTAACGTCTTGTCCTGATCAACTCGAATGATCCGCATCTATAATTAAAAGATATAATTTTAATCGTCTAAACGATAATTACTCGACGAACTGCACGTCAAAACCCTATCGTCTACCCATACGATAGCCTGCACATAATTAAAATAGTCAAACACAAGACTCTTGACTCATGTACGCACGTAATTCACATATCACTTAAACACATAACTCACGTATCACATAATCCATATCACACATACCTCGGTTCGTCAAAAGGTTCGACTCGGTATGTTTAAACCTGAAATCGGGTCAAAAATACGATTTATCAATCAATAATCGACTCAGAATGATTAACAAATCAAACGACCTTATTCATAATTTTTATTGAATGCAGAATATTTTTTTGAGTCTAGACACGTTCGTTTCGTATTAAATGGACGAACGGTTCATCTCCTATGAATAAAATAAGAATAATTCAATTCATAATAATATTAATTGAATATTCAATATCTTTATATAATTTTAAAAGCCCAAAAAAATTTTAGAATATTATTCGGCTCAATTATAAATAATTACACTTCATTCAACTATTTATAAATGAAATTAATTGATTAAATAAATTAATCAATTAATTAAATGGATAAATAATTAATCAAAACAAATTATAAATAATTAAATCAAAGTATGATTTTCAAAATAATAAAAAGATAATAATTTGAAATCAAAATAAATATTTTAGAATTTTTTTGAAATAATGTCTTTGTAAAATGGACTTTTCCCGGGGTCATAACCCCTCAAAATCAATCCCAAATAATACAATCCAACTATACTCTAATCAAATTTATAAATTCAAAACATACAATAATTTATATTTGCTCCTATAAACACGCGAGAAACGAAAAACACGGCCACCTGAACCAAAACTCGGACCAAAAGTGACTTCTCCAACAATTTCTAAAAATTATGAAATAAATATATAAACACTAACATCCTATAATATACACAAGTACGAAGGCGAAATTTCAGAATCGTTACCCAAAATATATTCTGATCATCCCGAAGACAATATCTGATATCCGGAAAATATCTCCAGAAAAATCCGAAATTAATAGTCATAGACATATACACGCTGAGATGCCATGTGGAGTAATCAACACCGTCAAACTCCTTTTCTATGCCCCGAAAATAAATTAAAAAGGAAAATACACTCCGCAAATTTTCTTCTCAAAACCTTGAAATATATATACATTTGCGTAGGTATCAAAGCGCTGATCGTTTATATATATAACAATTGAAATTTGGATGGACGTGTTGTAAGATATGAATTTTTGAAAATTAAAAATATAAAAATATACGATACACAGGAGAGATGGAAGAGGGAGAAGGACACAGGAGGGGGCGAAAACCAAATGGGAAAGGGGTGGGTGCGGGTAAACAAATAAGGGAAGGGGGTGGGGTGGAGGGGGGGTTGTGGTGGGGAGATTAGCTTGCACGTTTTTGTTTTTTTTTTAATTTTTTTTATTTAACTAAAAATCAGTACAACATTTAAATAATTAGCCCAAAATTAATAATTAGCAATGAATAATATTTAATCCAATAAATATAAAATATATAACAAAATTTCCTAAAAATTACGAATATTCTAAAAATGTAAAAATATAATATATTTGAAAGTCCCACGATTTATAAAAATGAAAATACAATTTGTGTGGGGTTTGACTTCTAGATATGGGCCCGATCAGATAATTTTTATGAAACTGAAATACTTCTAAAATTCTTGGAATATTTAAAAACTAATAAAATAATATTTTCATAATTTTGAAAATATTTATAAATCGCGCGTCATATCCGTATTTTACGATTTAATGAACAAGCGTGCGGGTAAATATAACCCGAAAAATTTCTGAATTAGTTTTAAAATTCTCGAAATATTCAAATACTAATAAAATATAAGTTTCATGATATTTGAAACATTGTGAAATTTAATACTGAATTTACACTTATATATCGGATCCAAAAATCGATTACTTAGCCGCTAAGTAACTATAAAAATGATACAATTTAATATCAGATTTGGATAATTATCAAAACCAAACTTCTTATAAAACACCCCTATGAGAAAATAGTGTAAAAATATCCCGTCTCTCGAGAATACGGGTTTTATTGATCCACCGAAATGATAATCGTATCGAAAATTTTGCGCCGGGACGCGCACGGGTCAAACCGTAATCCAAATCGAAAAAGTCAAAACACGGAAAATATCTGGAATTATCAGATTAGGTTAGGAAGGAGTTTTCAGAAGAGTTTCGGGTTGTAAAAATGCAAAAACGGTTGAAGTTGGACGATTCCCGGCTTTATAAAATAGTTTTGTAATTACTCAGAAAATAATTATCACATCTATAAATCCTTATAAAATCATATAACAATCCAAAAATTACCAGAAAAATACCATAATTATATATACTTTGTTCTGGACACATAAAAATTAAAATACTTACACTTTATCACATATAAACACCAAAAATATAAATATCAATCATGAGATGATTCACCAAAATTCCTATAATAATCATATAATAATTATTTATTGATAAAAATAATTACAAGATATTTCCCGAATATTACAAAATAATTTCAATTTACCGATATCAATAAGATCGGCTTTCAAATAACTTTTGAAAATAATACATTTAAGTAAATATTT
The DNA here is from genome assembly GCF_009905375.1 of Apium graveolens. Taxonomy (NCBI): domain Eukaryota; kingdom Viridiplantae; phylum Streptophyta; class Magnoliopsida; order Apiales; family Apiaceae; genus Apium; species Apium graveolens. The sequence goes on from NC_133653.1 coordinate 124,942,891, forward strand.
TCATAAATTAACAAGGATCGATATAACACTTAACAATTAGCACATTACCATTTAATAACACAAACTCGTCAAACAAGAATAAAATATCCACCATTTTATTCCTTCTAAATCAGAAAAGCACATATATATATATTCGAATAATAATTATTATAATTCTAAAAATACGGAATATTACAAGTATTGATAGATATCTGTGATGCCTAGCAGAGTAAGCGAGGCATAGAAAAGAAAGCCAGTGATCAGTAAATAGAACTGAAGTGTAGAAAAAGAAAGCAAGTGATCGATGAATAGAAGCAAGGCATAGAAAAAGAAGGAAAGTGATGGAAAAGTAAAATTGTTAGATGGGTACAAGTAAAGTTGGAAATCATCGGTGATAAGGCAAGTACTTCTGAACCTTCTTTAAAATTTATTGCAAATATTTTCAATCTTTCTCATAATGTGTTGCTAGTATTCAAAATAAATCATGTTTTATATTGCAAGCGCTTTAAACTATTCAACCTTGAACCCTGATTCTTATTGATCTTGAGCCATAAGCCTTATTCTTCATAAACCATTGATTGTTGAATTCTCAGATACGAGCCAGACACATACGATACTACTCCACAAATACATATCTACCACATACCGATTCTGATATTGAATTTCCTGACATACCAACCCTTATTCCTTGTTTAACAGAAGACCAATCCTTGTTACCCTTGAACCCTTGGTCTTCTACTTTCTGATTCTTTCCTTGATTGAAAGCCAATCTCTTTGAATTCCTTGTTATACCTTCATGGTATTGTGAATCACCCTATGCTTCAAGATAAATGTTATTTATTATTCCGTTTATTGAATTACATTTCTTATCATATTGTTATTCTAGAATTGGATTGTTTTTAATATGGACCAGATTCGTGGTCAGACCAGATTCATGGTCATAAGAGCATATACACGAGCTCCATTGAACCATTGATTCAGCAAGTAAATTGATGGAATAAAAAAAAAGCATGCACGAGCCACTTTTCTACCCCATAAATAATTGATGTTCCATCAATTTGGCAACAAGTCCATCAATATTTGATGGAGTATACAATGGCCATTAACCTGCATGGCCCATAATTTTACTACCTCATTTTGCTACTTTTTCCATTCTACATATTGTAACGGCTATTACTGGCAACGGTTTGAACTTTAACGGTCATATTTTTTTATTGAAATATGATCCTTTTGTGTTTACAACATTTTAAAACACCCACATTTCTATCTTCTTAATCTTATTTTTGCTTCATTTCTTATACATAAAAATATATAATGGGTTCAAATTGACTTCCTTCCGAAGAATTGCAGTTATGTATTTCATGGGCTCGACAATATGTTAATCCGATCACCGGTCGATATTCAAATAAAAATAATTTATAGAGGCGAATTTATGAGGATTATGTAGAAAATTGGTGTACCATTCCCGAGTATCATTGAATATTATTTGTGGGCCCATTATATAATAGAGAAAAATTTAAATTTATGATAAAATTGTAATTATTCATTTGATGAATAGTAACCGATGAATTGATGGAGTTGAATGGGTGCATAAAATAGCAAAAAAAATTAGTTCTTGATGAATAGTAATGAACTCCATCAATTCAATCCATGAATTGATGAATTGATGGAGTTAATGGGTGCAAATGCTCTAATAGGCCAATTTGTACCTTGGATCCAGTATATAGAGCAGAACTGGGAGCCTTGCTCGGGGTTAGTGTGTGACTGATCAGCATCTTAACCTTGGTTTTTAAAATGAAAAGTGAATATCCAATTCTAATCACTGCTTATCCAGAAACTTGATTTTTCTGAATCATTTCAATTAATTATTGTTTAACCTCAGTTATTGCTATGATGACTTGCTGAGCTAGTTAGCTCACTCTTGCAAACATTTTTATGTTTTCAATAATTGAAAAGGAAATTTGTTGGTAATGAGGATTCCCAGTCCAGTGTGCGAGCTAGGATTCCAGGTTAAGTTGGATCGATCTAGCAGGAGCTTTATATTGTAGATGAGTTATGCAAGATTGTAAGATGATATCATTATCATTAGTAAGGTGAACTAGTTGGGATTTGGTACGATGTAATAAAAGATAATATTGTGGCTTGTTTTCATACTTGAACCTGTTGCGATCCATGGTTATGAAAAGAAGGGTCAATGCATATAATATTATATATATAGGTTTATATATTGTGTGTGTGTGTTGGGAGCCCCAAACTTCTGACCCAGGTTTGTAGGGCGTTACAAGGATGACTCCCATTAGGGAGCACAGGATGAAACATATGATGTTGGAGAATTTGAAGTAGAGGTTGAAGAATGTAATTGAGGTTGAGCAGCAGAGTGAGAATCCATGCATGGATCCAATGGGGTAGTTCATGCAACTACTGAGGCAAAACCTGGAACGTCACCCGAACCCATTACCCCAAGGAAACAACAATGATATGGAAAACTCATCTGGGGCTTTTAAGTCACTTAAACCCCCTGAGTTCCACGTGTTGGGTTTCGAGCACATAAACGCAACGGAAACAGTAATTAAAAATGTAAAAAATTAGAATTTTCAAAACCCATCACAGGATCCATGCGAAAAATAGATATTTAATTCGTAGATCAGATTGTTTACCTTAAGAAGCTTTACAAATTGGTTGACTAATGGAGATCCCAAACTTGTTCAATTACCACGCATCCCGCTCTCGCGATCTACGCTCTATCGGTATCCACACGAATGCTTAAACTCAAGGATTGGATGTGTACTAGCACATACTCGTTTCTTCTTGCTCTCTCCATCTTCTCTCTTGGTGGCTAGGGTTTTTTATAAAAGTCTTGCATACAAAATCAGCCACACAAGAGATATTATATAGAGAGTATAATAAGAATTATAACTCTTAACTAATTAGGAGTTATTATTAATTCGAAATACCTATTTGTATAATAATTAAGTCATACTTAATTATTTAACAAATGAATTTCATAATTAATATTAGTAAATTCGAATATCAATATTTATCTAATTAATTAAGTCATACTTAATTAATATTATAAACAATTTGAATTACTTTAATATAATTTAAATCTAATTTAAATTAAATAATCCTTCAAGCATTCTTAGTGTGTGACCCTATAGGTTATGATTACGTTAGCAACGAATTTTAAATCTAATTTAAAATTATAAACAATGAGCGGCATCTAGTAATACATCATTGCTACCTAAGTAATAATAATTGAATCGGTGATCGATTAAACCATTCATGAATAATGTACAATGTAATATAATCCCTTTAATCAAATATTATAGATTAAACTAGAGGAATGTAATGTGTCATCCTCATCATAGTTTAATCCAAGTTTCCTTGATCAATGAGTAGACTATCATATCAAATTAACATTTGAGCGTGGCCACGCATTTCATAGTCTAGCTCACACAAGAGGCCAATAATATCACTCCTAAAATAGGAAGGTTAAATCCCATCTAGATCATTCATATTCCTCATACGATTCATAATATACCCAATTTCCACTTTTACATTACCCGGTAAAGGATAACTTTTAATAGAATCAATGTATATTAATTAATTTTCATATATAAAATATAATGACTTCGGGTCTAAGGACCATTACATCATTATCACTGTGAGAATTACTTATGACACAACAGACATGTAGAATCTCACATTGGGTCTGTCCAGCACCATGTACATATACATCTGCCTGTGTTTTTGACTTTAGTATCACTATACCTATGATCAATGAGATGTGATCATCAGTCAACAAACACACCAGTCTTAATGCATTATTATTGTCCCTTAATAATAATACTCGACTAGGCACCTTTAGGAATTTTGATACTATTATCATAATCTCCTTTCTAAGTCACGTACTTAGAGATATAGAATTGTATATCATATTCCATGGACATTTATTAATCTAACATTTATATCACAGTAAATTAAGAATTAATAAATTATAAAGGGAATAATCGATAGAACATAAACATTAATAATCCTAATGTCCTAAACTAAAACATCATAGTGTTGTCTCTAGGGCATAAACACTAACACCACAGATCAGCTGACCTATTTTAGGCAAGAGCATGGCTGAAGGAAATGGAGAAATCCTTCGAGATTCTGAGAACGGATGAGGCACAAAACACTGTATTTTCTACTTACCTTTTGAAATGAGAGGCCAACTATTGGTGGGAGGCCAAGAAAAATATGGAAACAGATGCTATCTTAACCTGGGAGAGGTTCAGTCAATTGTTTATAGGGAAGTATTTCCCAAGGTTTATGAAGAACCAGATGGAGCACAAGTTCTTGGAGATAAAGCAGAATAACTCGAGAGTAGTAGAATACGAGGCTAAATTTACAGAGTTATCAAGGTTTCGGCCGGAGTTTATGAAGAATGAGGAAAAGAAAGCTAGAAGGTTTCAGCAGGGAGTGAAGTAGTGAATTCAGAATAGGGTGGCAATCTTTGAGCTTACGTACTATGCCACTCTGTTCAAATAGAAACAATACAGAGGCATGAAGTGAACAGATATAGAAAGAACGAGAGAGGAATGCATGAAAATAAAGAGCATGAGTGTGGGCGAAGGTTCCACAAGGGAACTTCCCAAGTAGGTTTAACCGGGGAGCAGTATCCCTACTAGGAAGGAGTGCTGAATTTAGAAGACCCATGAGTGTGAATGTGAGCCAGAGCGGCCAAAAATCATGAGTGTCCTATTCCAACTAGTCTCGACCCCCATTACCAGCATGTAATACTTGTGGAAGGATGCATTCCGGGGTGTGTGCAATGAAAGAAATAACTTATTATAAGTTTGGTCGGACGGGTCACTATTCTTACACTTGTACTTTACCGTCCCCCGTTGTCAGCATGGCCCTCACCTATTTTGAATGTAAATTCCTGGCTCGTATGAGGAATGATTGCCCAATGATCAAACTAGCGCCTGTTAGGGCGAAAACACGCGCTAATATTCACACAAGTATACGCGTTCACAAGTAGTATAAGATATAAATCAGATTCGTTCCCACAGAGACTGGTTTAGGTTAAGTTCAATTTATGCACCTCTGCAATAATGTATGGTTATCGCTCAATGCTAAGACAAATAACAAATTGGGTTTTTATTAAACAAAGAGATTATACTAAATAACATTAACTAAGAGAATTGAGGTTGAATTAATATATATGACAAACATGGGATTCTAACTTCATTAAATACTTCATTCAATAGCCTTATTGTTATTAACCTTAGCATGTAATGGTGATGACACTAATCAGATAACACGAAACTAGTAAACGCCAACTTTTGTTGCACGAGTACCATTCTACCAGATATCCACAAAAGAGATAGAAGCTGAATAGGCAACAATTATATTGAGACCCTATATGTCTATAGAATTTGACAACATAACGGTTTAAGCACAAGTTATCCATAATGATTACATAGGGCAAGTAAAACGGTTAGAGTTACCCACTAATCATGTATACAATACATGTACCTATGCTAGCATGGCAAGTTCTAAACCTCTATATTCATTGTCGCTTCAATAGAGATTAACACGCTATCTTATATGTTAGCTACGCACATAAGACTAATAAGCATAACCAATACAAGGATATCAATCAATCACCACACACCAAGATATCGAAACAATTAATTATTGAAATCCATAAGTAAATCCGCTAGAATCCTATGATAACGATTAGCCCATAATTGAACTCATCATCACCATGGGTTCCAATGAAAGCATGATATAAACAAGGTCTCAATAAACTGAATAATAATTAAAGTACGAATAAACAATGTCTAGGTTTAACAAAAATGAAAATGAGCATCCAAAGTTACAACTAATTCAAAGAATCACAAGTAGAAAACAAGATCTTCTTTTTCAGAGTTGGTTTGTGCTTCTAGGTCTTCTCCTTGGTATCTCAATCTTCCCGGATGATGAAAACCCTTTTTTAAGTATATATAAGCCCATATTGGACCTGGACCCTTAAAATCGTCAAATTCCACTCAAAAAAGGCTTTTTCAGAGAAATCAGCGAAGTCAGCCGCGCATCAGCGCGCGGCCGTGCGGCACACCAGGCGGGCGCCTCCACCAGCGGGCGGGCGCCTCCTCCAGCAGGCGGGCGCCAGAAGCCTGTCTGGATAAATTCTGATGAATCTTGTTTTGGCCATAACTTGAGTTCTACTCGTCAGAATTAGGCGATTCAACTGCCCACGCAAAGCTAACGAGATTCTCTACAACTTGACAATGGCCTTGGCTTCCAATTCTAATAACTTTTTATCATATTTCCTTTAAAAGCACCTTTCTTCCTTTAACTGATACCTGAAATGCAATAACACAAAAACACATCAAAATACCAACAACTTGAGTCCAAAACACCAATTTAAGCTTGTAATAAAGCATTCCAAGTGGATATAAAATCCACTTATCAGCGCCTTCAGGGGCAAGCAGGGCTGCATCCAATAAGCCACCAACTGCTTGGACTTTTAACATGACAGTTCAGGATGCTATGAAAGACTCAGATGTGATAGCAGATACCCTTTCTCTTAATTCAGTTAGTGCAATGTTATATTTGATTCAGAGCAACCAAATCTTTTATATCGAGGGAGTTTGCGCTTAAATTTAAACTTAAGGCTAAAATTTTGAAGGAATCATTACAAGTAGAAATAGCAAACCAGGAAGTCATCCCTGTTAACCAGATTCACCCCACTTGCGAATTAGGCATAGGGGAACAATCTTTTATCGTTGATCTGATTCCTTTTAAATTAGGGGAATTTGATATAATTTTGGAAATGGACTGGCTATGTAGCAATAATGGTCAGATAGACTGTAAAGGGAAGAAAGTTAAGTTAAATATCCCAGGAAAGAAGGAAGTCATATTCAAAGGAAGAAAGAAGACTCATAAATTTTTGGCTATAGCCCAGGCCAAGCGGATGTTACGGAAAGGAAATGAGGCTTACTTAGCCTACATGATGGACCCCCAGAGAGAGGTGCCCAACTTGCATGATATCCCGATAGTCAACGAGTTTGAAGATGTATTCCTGCAAGATCTTCTAGGAATACTGCCCGACAGTGAAATCGAGTTTGCTATCGAGTTAGCCCAAGGGACAACACCCGTTTCGAAGGCCCCGTACCGGTTAGCCCCATTAGAAATGAAAGAACTAGCTGCCCAGTTGCAGGAACTATTGGAGAAGGGCATGGTTAGGCCCAATGTGTCCCCTCGGGATCACCGATATTGTTCGTCAAGAAGAAGGATGAGAGTATGCGGCTGTGCATCAACTACCGAGAGTTGAACAAGCTAACCATAAAGAATAGGTAACCGTTACCCAGAATAGACGATTTATTTTACCAGCTAAAGGATGATGTCTACTTTTCTAAAATAGACCTGAGAAATGGATACCATCAACTTAAGATTAAACCCGAAGATATTCCAAAAACTGCTTTCCGTACTAGGTATGGACACTATTAGTTCTTAGTGATGTTGTAATAACCCCAATTTTTGGAAATTTTTGAAACCTTGATGAATAGTAACATTTGCTGATTTGGTTGATTGAGTAAAATTATCAGACCACACTATATAGGAGTACTATTATGGAAATTCTGAGATCGTATTAGTATTCCAAAAAGTAAATGAGTGTATGTAAAGATCGTCAGAATTAGAAATCAAACACTTTGGTTTTTCCCAAAAATCCACCCAATACCAAAAGAATTAAGTATAAGGTAACATGATCAAGAGGAATTAGATTCAAGGATTATAACATAGGATCATTAAAGGAATATAAGATATTCAGAAGGGCTTAGGGGAACCGTAATGATACGATCCCAGATATGATCCCTCAAACGATCAACGAGAAAGAGAGTTTAAGTGAACCGTAAAATAGATAAGTGACAAGGGATCAAGCTTGTACAAGAAGCAAAAAAGATTAAGCAAGTGGATTAAAATCAAGGTGACATCATCAATCCATAGGAATTGGACAAGTGTCTAGATGGTGATGTAAGATAGATGATGCAAGCAATGACCCAGGCACTTTATTAAAGAAAATCTAGATATTTGGCTAAGGGTGACTATTAACCAAGTAAATCACTTGGTCAATAATCCACCAACCAACCAAGAAAAGAATCAACCAAAAGCTCATTCTTCATTTTTTTAAAGAAAAAACCGAGAGGAAAAGGAGATAAAAATGATGGAGAAAGAAATGCTTGTATGTTGAGTTTCCCTTGGCCTATTCACGCGTTCTACTAGTCAAATCCAAGCGCATATGGGGTAACCACTCTCCTCACCTCCTTGATTCACATACTCATTTTTCATGATTTACAATTAGGTAAATAGTAACCATGTTTGTATTCTTGGTTTTGTGTTAAAGTTTATAGCATGTTAAGGTTGTTTAAGGATCATCCAAGGATATATAGGCCTCTGTAAGACTATTAGAAGATTTAAGAAGGTATACCAGAGCTTTCCCTCTTTGATTAATAGTATGAACTTGTATGTTTTAAGGATTGTAAATGGATGTTTTGATGGTTTATTAGTGAACGAAAGATTAATCATGTTTAGTATAATATTTATTAAAGTTATTTTTGTGATTGTTGAACCATGAGTGAGATTGGTTGGGTTGGATGTTCTTGAGCTTTTTTTGACCTTAGTTCAGTAGTAAAAGTTTAGATCTTGAGTTGTGGTTGGATTGTTATTGGAATGGAGTTATTTGACATAGTAAGAATTTGGGAATAGCAAAAGTATAGCCGTTGTAATGCCCGTTTTTCTAGAAACTATTTTTATGCTCAACTTTTGGACCCGAACACCAACTGTCATGATCCGATTTACGGTTTAGTGATAAGTGGATTTTATATCCACTTGGAACGCTTTATTACAAGCTTAAATTGGTGTTTTGGACTCAAGTTGTTGGTATTTTGATGTGTTTTTGTGTTATTGCATTTCAGGTATCAATTATATGAAGAAATGAGCTTTTAAAGGAATTATGATGAAAAGTGATCAAATTTGGAAGCCGAGGCTATTGTCAAGTTGTATAGAATCTCGTTAGCTTCGTGTGGGCAGTTGAATCGCCTAATTCTGACGAGTAGAACTCAAGTTATGGCCAAAACAAGATTCATCGGAATTTTTCCAGACAGGCTTCAGGCGCCTGCCTGCTGGAGGAGGCGCCCGCCCACTGGTGGAGGCGCCCGCCTGGTGTGCCGCGCTGATGCGCGACTGACTTCGTTGATTTCGCTGAAAAAGCCTTTTTTGAGTGGAATTTGACAATTTTAAGGGTCCAGGTCCAATATGGGCTTATATATACTTAAAAAAAGGGTTTTCATCATCCGGGAAGATTGGGAGACTAAGGAGAAGCCCTAGAAGCACAAAACAACTCCGAAAAAGAAGATCTTGTTTTCAACTTGTGATTCTTTGAATTAGTTGTAACTTTAGATGCTCGTTTTCGTTCTTGTTAAACCTAGATCTCGTTTATTCGTACTTTAATTATTATTCAGTTTATTAAGACCTTGTTTGTCCCATGCTTTCATTGGAACCCATGGTGGCGATGAGTTCAATTATGGGCTAATCGTTATCATGGGATTCTAGCAGATTTACTTATGGATTCCAATAGTTAATTATTTCGATATCTTTGTATGTGGTGATTGTATGATATCCTAGTATTGGTTGTGCTTATTCGTCTTATGTTTGTAGCTAACATATAAGATAACGTGTTAATCTCTATTGAAGCGACAGTGAATATAGAGGTTTAGAACTTGCCATGCTAGCATAGGTTCATGTATTATATGCATGATTAGTGGGTAACTCTAACCGTTGTACTTGCCCTATGTAATTAAGATAGATAACTTATGTTTAAACCGTTATGTTGTCAAATTCTATAGACATATAGGGTCTCAATATAATTGGTACCTATTGAGCTTCTATCTCTTTTGTGGATGTCTGGTAGAATGTACTCGTGCAATGAAAGTTGGCGTTTATCAGTTTCGTGTTATCTGATTAGTGTCATCACCATCACATGCTAAGGTTAAGAACAATGACTGTGAATGAAATAGTAATGAAGTTAGGATCCCATGTTTGTCATATATAGATATTCAACCTCAATTTTCTTAGTTAATGTTATTTAGTATAATCTCTTAGTTTAATAAAACCCCAATTTGTTATTTGTCTTAGCATTGAGCGATAACCATACATTATTGCATGGGTGCATAAATTGAACTTAACCTAAACAAGTCTCTGTGGGAACGAATTTGATTTATATCTTATACTACTTGCGAATGCGTATACTCGCGTGAATATTAGCGCGTGTTTTCGCCCTAACAAGTTTTTGGCGCCGTTGCCGGGGACTCGGTGTTAATTTTTAGTTTTTGTGCTTGTCATCAGTGGTCGTTAAAGTTCACTGACTCGGATTCTTTTACTCTCACGGTTTATTTGTTTGTGTTTCAGGTACTCATTATAATGGGAGATCCAGCACCACGAACGAAAGCCTTGATGGATTTTTCTCAACCCAAAATCAATGACATTCAATCTAGCATTATCTGGCCAGCTATCACAGCTAATACCTTTGAGATCAAGCCTGACATAATTCAATGGGGGCAGAATTCAATCCAGTTTGGGGGCTTTCCAACTGAAGATCCCAATATGCACATTAGGGATTTCATTGAGATCTGCGACACCTTCAAGTTCAACGGTGTTTGTAAAGATGCTTTGAAGTTGAGACTATTCCCATTCTCTCTGAGGGACAAGCCTTAGAGCTGGTTAAACTCTCTATCAGCTCGTTCGATTACTACTTGGGAAGATCTTGCTCAGAAGTTTCTTACTAAATTCTTCCCTATGGCATAGACAGCTACAATCAGGAATGCTCTTACTCAATTTGCGCAGTAATCAGGAGAATCTTTATATGAAGCTTGGGAGCGCTACAAGGAGATGTTTAGTAAGTGTGCTCATCATGGAATGCCTGATTGGATGATCATCAATTGTTTTTACAATGGGTTGGGAGCACAGTCCAGACCCATGCTCGATGTAGCAGCAGTCGGAGCATTATGGGCAAAGAGCTATGAGGAAGCTTATGGTCTAATTGAACTGATGGCTGCTAATGAATATCAGTATCCAACCTAGAGATGTCCACAGGGCAAGGTAGCAGGAGTTCTTGAAGTGGATACAGCTACGGCTATCACTGCTCACCTAAAGGCATTGTCTATGAAGATCGATTCCCTGGCTAAATATGGTATTAAGTAGATTATTAGTTTTTGTGAGCTGTGTGCAGGTCTGCATGTGACGGAGCAATGCGCTATATCTAGTGACTCAGCTCAGTTTGTGAGCAACTTTTAGAGATCGCAGCAACCAGTTCCATACACTTATCATCCTGACAACTGGAATCATCCTAACTTCAGCTGGAGCAACAATCAGAATGCGATGGAACAACCATTCCAGCAGTTTGGAAATTAATAAGCTATTTAACCCTCCTGGTTTTCAGCAACAAATTACACCAAAACAACAAACTCATTGTGTATGTCTATCTTCGAATGAAAAATATGAATTGTAGGGGTTGCGGCTTATGTACAAAAACCAGGCTCTTATATGCCAAAGCCAGGATGTGTCTATCAAGACTCTAGAAAACCAAATAGGGCAAATTGCTAATGCCTTATTGAACCGACCACCAGTAATGCTTCCTAGTGCTACAGAAACAAATCCAGGCAAGAGGGAAGTTGAAGAACAGGTGAACACCATCACCTTAAGGTCTGGAAAGGTCGCAAGCCCCTAAATTCAGCAAGATGAAGAGCCTGAAACATCTCAAGTTTCAGAAAATGCAGTTGTGGCTGAATAAGAAGTGCAGAAAGAAGCAGAGGTGGAACCAAGGAAACTACTGTGGAACACACTCCTCCTGAGGGTAATACAGGGGAGAAACATATATATCCTCCACCTCCTTTTCCTAAGAGGCTGCAGAAGAAAAAGCTGGATAAGCAATTTGAGAAGTTTTTGGAGGTGTTCAAGAAACTTCATATCAATATACCTTTCGCTGAAGCTCTTGAATAGATGCCTAGCTATGCGAGGTTTATGAAAGGTATTCTCTCTCGGAAAGTGAAGCTCGATGACTTAGAGACCGTTGCTCTATTGGAGGAATACAGTGTTGTGCTGTAACAGAAGTTGCCTCCGAAGCTTAAAGATCCTGGAAGCTTTATTATTCCTTGCACCATCGGAAACTTGTCGTTCGACAAATGTTTATGTGATTTGGGAGCTAGCATTAAACTGATGCCCTTGTATATCTTCAAGAAGCTTGGTCTTCCTGATCTGAAACCTACGTACATGTCATTGCAACTAGCTGATCGTTCCATCGCTTATCCACGAGGTATAGTGGAGGATGTCTTGGTCAAGGTGGATAAAATCATCTTCCCTGCTGACTTTGTAATTCTTGATTTCGAGGAAGATAAGAAGATTCCCATTATGTTTGGAAGACCATTCTTGGCTACAAGCCGAACTATGATCGATGTGCAAAATGGAGAGCTTTCGATGAAGGTTTATGATCAAAAGGTCACTTTTAATGTGTTCAAGGAAATAAAGTTATCCACAGCTAAAGAGGAGTGCTTTAAAGTAGAGTGGGTCAACTCTGTAGTAAATTCTGAAGATAAAGAAGGAGCAGAGCAATTGCAGGATTTGAATGCACCTCCGTGGATGAGGAAGTTGGATGCCATTCGATTCTCTTGGGTTAGCAGAGCTAAAAAATTCTCAGGAGCTTTTTGAACCATTTATTCAAGAAGCTCCCACATTTGAGCTCAACTGAATGCCAGATTACTTGAGTTATTCATTCTTAGGTGCACCCCATGATAAGGGGTCGGGATATATTTTTGATGATGTAGAGAGTGACTGGACGGATCTTCCAGTGCCTACAGAGGGTTCTTTTCATGCGCCACAGACAGTTGATAGGTTTGGTCTTGGTGATGAGCAGTACAGGCGAGTGATTAGACGTATGGAGGCCATGCACGACATTCACCATCATTTTGCTGAAGATTTGACACACGCTTTCGATACTGTTGTCTGAGACACTGGTAGCGAGGTTGATTGGCCACCTGATCCTCCACCCGATGAGGATGACTCTCCTGCTAATTAGGTATGCCTGAAATCCTTATTATTACCTTCAATGAGGACATTGAAAATTTTAAGTTTGGGGGTGATAATGTAAGGATTAGTAGTGTGTGTCCATATAGATTCATATAGCATGTTTAGTTGTAGTTCATTTATATTTTTGCATGATTGTTCATTTAGGACATATATTTTATTTTTATGTAATTTCATTTAGTTGCATTTGCATGCATATTTAGCATGATCCCTTAAGATGAACTATGATATTTGATAAGTTGATGTTGATTTGAGTGTGGTGATGACGAATAGAGGGATGTTTAAGTCCTAATGAATTGATTTATATGCTAGAAACAAATATTTTCACAGAGCCTTATAGGATTGCTTTTGATCTAGATCGTGATCATACTTGTTTGTTGTTGAGATTTAATCACTTGGTTATATTTAGAATTTGTGATATTCTCGTAATGATGTAAAAATACTGATTTTTTTTATTTGGAGAAAAACTTGGATTTCATTGCTAGTTGTTGTAAGGCTAGGCGTCAAATGGCTAGTAGTCGGCTCATATTTTTATGAGTAGTCTAGGGTTGAATGAGATGGAGCGAAACACACTCATTCAGAAATTATTGAAAAAAAAGAGAAAAAAGAAAAGAAAAAAAGTATGTGTTTATGCATAATTGATCAAGAGTGAGCTCTTTAACACTCGAGTTATTAAGTTCTAGGGGACTTTTTGCCTAGTGACCTAAGGCTTTTATAGCCTGGGATCCGCTAACCTAACGCTCGCTACATGGGTATTATTGCATAAGTCTTTTGGGACATCATTCATTGCACGGTCAAATAAGCATCTTTGTTATCTGTTCAATAATAGTATGAATCCTTGTATAAATCTAGTAGAAAGGAGGTGTTGTATAACGACTCGTGTATTTTCTTTTTATTTTAATATTTAAAAGTGTAATAAAAATTTGAATAATTAAATAAAGGTGTGTATTGGTTTTGGAAGCAATTACTGATTGTTATTTAATTATTTATGATTTGTTGACATGTGGGATTGAATTGTGTGATTTATTAGTGAGTTGTATGATTTTATTTCGCTTGTGAAAGTGATTTTATTGTAGTTTTAATTTCATAAATACTTGGATTATTTCTAAAATTGGGTTTATAATTTTGTAATTTTAATAATTATTTTTAGGACTTTATAAAATTGAGAAATCAAGATTTTATTAATTATTTATTTTTAAATGATTTTCTGATTGTGTTTATTTGTAAAATCCATATTTAATTCAGGAAATCTTCAAATTCATGAAAATTATATTTTATTAAGTTTGTATTATTCTGAGAATTTTAGAATTATTTTGGAAATTTTCGGGAATCTTTTCACTCGCGCGTCATTTCGTTATTCGTTAAAAAGCGGGTACAAAGCGTACCTTAAAAAATTGTTTTTAAAATTTCAAAATTTATTATTTAATTAACTTCGGGATATCTGTAACATTTTAAGATTATTTTGGCAATGTTTGGACTAATATTTAATTAAGAATTGTACACTTAAAAATAGATTAAAATGACGTGTAGGGTTTGTAGTCAGTCAAAATAAAAAATAAAATGACACGTATCCAACGAAGTTGGACACGTGTCGTGCGTTGGTTGTTTCAGGATGGTGAATAATCAGTTAAATGGGGGAGATAAACATCAATTCCCTTTGTCTCTCTCGGCTGTGCTCTCGATTGTCTCTTTTTCTCTTCTGTTACTTCTCATTTTCCTTTCTTTTTTTTCGGCCCGTCTTCTTCCTTCCTCCTTCGGCTGTTCTTGCCCTGTGTTTCACCGCCGTTTTTCGGCTTGTTTTCCGGTGAGCCGTCGCTGTTTCTCAGTTTGGCTTGGTTCTATTTTTGTTCAGTTGATATGCATATATATACTTGTGTATATGTGTGTGCTCTGGGTATACTTGTGTGTGTGTGTTGTGTGTGCGACTGTGTTGTGTGTGTGTGGGCGACCCGTGGCCGTGTGTGCTGCGGGTGCTGCTCTGTGGTTGCTCAGCTGGGCATCTCAGTTGGGCCGGTGGTTTGGGCCTTGTCGGGCCGTTTGTTTTCTGTTGGTTTGGATTGTTGCAAATTTTTCATTTTAATTCCTTTTATTGCAGGGAATTATTGATTAACATTCGTGATATTAATTATTCGTGTTGAAAATGATTTTTCGAAATAATTGGTAGAATTTACGATGGAAACACGAAATTATTCGGGTACCCGTAAATTTTACCGCCGTTAACGATGAACTTCGGTGAGTCAACGGTGGACGGTGATGAGGATGTTCTGAGTCCTAAATTTTATAAATAAATAAAATAATTACGTAAAATATTTTCGGACTTAAGTAATTAATTTTGATTGGTGATTGGGATGTACGTTGTATAAAATGGTGAAGTGATAATGTGGATTGGTGTGATTGTTGACGTCGATTGTAATCGACGGGTAGTCTTATAAGTAAAGAAGTTGCTGCCAAAATTTTCTAAAAATATATTTGTAAACGTACGTACTTATATCCTACGTGATTACATGATTACATGTATAACAACTATACGAGTCGGGTTGTCGGATTGGGTAATTAGGATTTGAGGATATCAAGCATGTCGGTAAAACTGAATAGGTTATTCTGTATTCGTAGATCCCAGTTGAGTATCCCCAGGACCGAGGTCAGCGTGAAAGCTACTTAGGGTTTTGTAAAGCGTTGCAAGGCAAGTACCCCTGACCATTCTTTTATGGTTCCGTACGTATGAATAGCTAAATGTTTTACTTTTGTAATGGAACAGAAACGTTTTAAGTTACGTATCCCCTGTAGTTATAAATCACTGTTTTCAAATTGTTTTGGGGAAACGTAACTTCGAAAGGTACCTATCTCAATGAAATGATTTGCGAACTGGATTTTATATGTGTGCTGGTTAAATAGATGATTTTGAAAATGAGATAGGTACAAGGTTTTTTTTTTGAAAACTGGATAAAATGGTCAGATATGGGATACATTGGGGCCAGAGTAGGCCTATTGAGGTGGCGTAAGAGGCTAATTCGGTTGCGCGCAATATAAAACCGATTAGTCCAGCAGGTCAGAGACCTAGCTAGTCTCTGAGTTCCGAAACTGGTAAATGGGATGGTAGTTAGAGCCGTCTGGTGTTGATAGCCTGATCAACTATCTTCACATATCCGCTTCGTATCTGATTTGGATTTGTGATTTCCTTAAAAGCATGAGTAGTTGATACAGCAATTTTATAAAAGTGATTAGCATGCTAAAATTGAACTCTGGAATTGACACAACACACTACTATGTTGTTTTGATAAAGCATGCTAGTTAGTGATATCCAGTTATTTCTGAATTTCATTATAAATGTTGATATCATGATTACAGCTCTGTTCCTATTATTGTTACATTACTGCTTTTATTCCGTTATTCATATGTTGGTGCTGCTGAGCGATTATGCTCACCCTTGCAAACTATTATGTATATCTCGCAGATGCCTAGAAGACCAGTCAGACAGACCCATGTTCCCGCCCCTTCTGGACCCGGCTCTTCTGAGGTAGGTTGTATCAGGCCATGAGGTCTGATGAGTTGCTGAATAAAGTTAGAGTGTGTTAGATGTGGAATAAATGGTTTGTATTAATGAGAACCTGAATTATACTTGAACCTGGATCAGATCTTGGTTTGGGGTCAAGTTAGTATATTTTAATAATAATCTTGTTGTTTATATTGTTAGTAATTGTGTTTGGTGATGTCAACTCCTGACCCCGGGCTTGAGGCCGTCACAGTTGGTATCAGAGCTACAGGTTCAAGTCCCTGATTCAGGTTAGGGATTGTGTCGAGTAGGTGATAACGTGAGTCTATAGGTGTGAGTCAACAACTCATATAGAGGAGCAAACCTTTAGAGTCAATCGAGGGTTCCGACGGTGTTACCCTGCCATCTATTAAATGTTTTGATAGAATTGCCTTGACCTGGTTGTGTCTTCCCTGTATATTTGTTATGTTGACAGTCGCCTATTGCGATTTCGAGTTCTCCATCCCGGGAGAATCCATCTGATTCGGATAGCTCAGATTCTGAGAGACTCCCGGATGTTGTTACTGAGGAGACCCCTATGCCACCTCCACCAGTTCCTTCCTTTATGCCGAGAGACATCCCTGGACCTGGTACTCATCCCCGTTGGGTACGTAGGTCTGTGTCTGCTGTCAGGGATTTCTCTCCCAACTGTGGTCCCAGTTCTTCCATGATGAGACCTCCAGTACCTCCTGTGGCCCCTAGTGGTACTTCTTCACCGATCCCTTACCATGTTCACCGAGTGGTGAATACTTCCTTTATTAGAGATCAGAGTCCGGAGTTTGCTTCCCGTTGCACCTTTCCAGGGCATCCCTGCCCCTTCCCCTGAGGTGCGGGCTCGTGTGCGAGCATTGACCCAGATGGCTGTAGAGAGGGCTAGATCTGTTGACCGTTTCATTAGCTCAGAGTTTAGAGCTGTGCAGTATCAGGACCTAGTGACTGGCTAGTGTTTGAGCTAGGTTCCATTGGTGGTAGTGGTAGTGGCTAGACCAGGTTTGCAGCAGAGAGGTACAGAGCTCAGAGTTGACTTCTAGGAGTTCTGTAGTTGTTTATTTTGTATATGTACATTATGTTGTGATAGTTTGTAGTAGGAAAGGCTGCTATGACAACCAATTTTGGTGTTTATTCGGATGGGTTCTTTTCGGTTGGATTTTCAGTTGTACTAGTTGGATTCTGTTGGTTATTGTATTTCAGCTGATTTATTCTATTGTTCAGTTTTTATATATTGTGCGTTGCTATTATTGTTGTTATTATTATTGTTGTTTCTGTTGCTGGCATTTTTAGATTATAATCATTCACTCAGGACAGATCCAATTAAACTGGGGATGAGAATATTGTCTTAGTGGCAACGCTCTCCTAATGCATAAATATAAACTGCCGGAGCAATCCATTTTCTTATATGATTGTTATGTTTCAGGAGATGCCACCAAAGAGTAACTCTCAACCCAATAAAGGATCTGCTGGGGATCCTTCCATGAGTGACTTGATGAACTTGTTACGTCAGCAGTCTGTACAGCTAGCCCAACAGCAACAACAATTCCAGTAGCAGCAACAATAATTGCAACAACAACAACAACAACAGCTCATACAGCAACAATAACATCAAATCCAACAGCAGCAACTACAAATCCAGCAGCAGCATGAGATGAGAGGGGCAAATCAGGGTGTTAGTTTTAAGTCTTTTCAAGCAGTGAAGGCCCCAGAGTTTAAAGGAGAAGTAGATCCTGTTGCTGCCAGGATATAGTTAAAGGAGATGGAAAAGGCGTTTGCGCTCACCAAGGTGAGTGAGGAATTAAAGACAGACTATGCTAGTTATTTTCTAAAGAATGATTCAAATTATTGGTGGGAATCTACGCGAGCTCTAGAAGGAGAAGGTCCAGTTCCATGGGCTAGATTAACAGAGTTGTTTTTGGAAAAATACTTTCCGGACTATCTCTAGAGTCAAATGAAGATGGAATTTTTGGTGAAGCGAAGTTTACGGAGCTGGCCTGTATAGCACCGGAATATGTGAGTTCAGAAGCTCAATGAGCGAAGCGGTTTCAACAAGGGTTAAAGCCAGAAATAAGGAGTGGAGTTGTAGCCTTACAACTCAAGACCTATACTTCGGTAGTTCAGGTTGCCCTAGTGATAGAGAGTGATCAGAAATTAGCTGCAAAGGAGCAAGGTGAGAAGAAGAAGAAATTTGAAAGTGGACCCGCTAGGTCATAATCAGGAATAGCGAGTCGGAAGTTCCAGCGTTGGTTTGGCAAGAATAAGAATAAGATGTTCAAAAGGCAGAATTTTCCCCAGGCTAAACCCGGTACCACTTCAGTTAACTCTGCCCCGACAAGGATGAGTAAGCCAGTGGTTGATTGTAAGACGTGTGGGAAGAAGCACAGTGGACCGTGCCGAGAGAATATCAATTGTTTTAAGTGTGGACAGAAAGGTCACTATTCCACGGAATGTAAGTCTGTGATTCAAGGAGTTACTTGCTTTAGTTGCGGCAAAGTGGGACACATAGCTAGGAATTGCAAGTCAGTGACCCAAGGTAATGTTGGAAGGAGGGTGTCCTAAGGACCAGCAACCAGTACTACTAGAGCTAGGACTTTTAAGATGACCCAGAAGTCTCCAGTTCATGACTCTGATATAGTTCAAGGTACGCTTACTCTTGATTTCATACCTGTTAACGTTTTGTTTGATTCAGGAGCGTCCAAATCTTTTATATCTGTGAATTGTGTGAATAAAATACAATTGATGTTAGAAGACCTAGACGAACCTTTGACCATAGAAGTGGTTAATAAAGATAAAGTACCCGTAAATCAATTTTGTCCTAGTTGTTCCCTAGAGATTTCAGGGTATATGTTCCCTGTTTACTTAATACCTTTCGAATTGGGAGACTTTGATGTTATTTTAGGTATGGATTGGTTATCTTTACATAAGGCGAATATAGACTGTAATAAAAAGAAAGTTGTTATGTACACCCCAGATAATAAAAGGATCAATTACCAAGGACATAGACAAGATAATAAGTTCCTTTCAGTAATGCAAGCAAAGAGATTGTTATGGCAAGGGTGTGAGGCATATTTAGCTCATGTAGTGGATACGAAGAAAGAGACCCCTATTTTGGATGAGATTCTCATAGTGAGAGAATTCCATGACATTTTCCCAGAAGAGTTACCAGGATTGCCACCTGATCGAGAGATAGAGTTTTCCATTTATTTGATACGTGGAGCTGAACCAGTTTTTAAGGCTCCATACAGGATGGCCCCGATGGAAATGAAAGAATTGGCTAACCAACTTCGGGAATTATTGGACAAGGGAGTCATTCGACCCAGTGTTTCTCCGTGGGGTGCTCCAGTGCTATTTGTGAAGAAAAAGGATGGAAGTATGAGATTGTGTATTGATTACAGAGAGCTGAACAAGTTGATGATAAAGAATAAGTATCATTTGCCACGCATCGACGATTTGTTTGATCAACTTAAGGGAGCATGCTATTTATCAAAGATTGACTTAAGATCTGGCTACCACCAACTAAAGATAAAGCCTGAAGATATTCCCAAGACTGCATTCAGAACAAGGTATGGCCATTATGAGTTCTTGGTGATGTCATTTGGATTGACGAATGCGCCAGCGGCTTTCATGGATTTGATGAATAGGGTATATAAGGAGTATCTGGATAAGTTTGTTATTGTATTTATTGATGACATCCTCATATATTCGAAGAATCTGGAAGATCACACAAC
Source organism: Apium graveolens (assembly GCF_009905375.1). Classification (NCBI taxonomy): domain Eukaryota; kingdom Viridiplantae; phylum Streptophyta; class Magnoliopsida; order Apiales; family Apiaceae; genus Apium; species Apium graveolens. Next base: position 124,963,252 of record NC_133653.1, read on the forward strand.
GCATCTACGGATTGCCCTTCAAAAGGTAAGAGAAAAGCAATTGTATGCAAAGTTATCTAAGTGTGAGTTTTGGTTGACAGAAGTGCAGTTTCTTGGACATGTGGTGAGTAAGGAAGGTATCAAAGTAGACCCAGTAAATATCGAAGCCGTATCAAAGTGGGAGCAACCGAAGACACCAATGAAAATAAGAAGTTTTCTTGTATTAACAGGATATTATCGAAGGTTTGTGAAAGATTTCTCGAAGATTGCATCCCCATTAACCAAGTTGACCAAAAAGAATGAGAAGTTCGTTTGGACGGAAAAGTGTGAAGAAAGTTTCCAGGAATTGAAATGGAGATTAGTGACGGCTCTAGTGTTAGCATTGCCAGATGAGACGGGAAACTTTGTAATCTATAGTGATGCTTCTTTGAAATGATTAGGTTGTGTGCTAATGCAGCATGATAAAGTGATTTCTTATGCATCCAGACAATTAAAGCCTCACGAGCAGAAATATACAGTTCATGACCTTGAGTTGGCGGCTATAGTGTTTGCTCTAAAATTATGGCGTCACTACTTGTATGGAGAGAAATGCGACATTTATACAGACCATAAGAGCCTGAAGTACATATTCACGTAAAATGATTTGAACATGAGATAGAGAAGATAGTTGGAGCTGATTAAGGACTACGATTGTTCGATTAATTATCACCCAGGTAAAGCCAATGTGGTGGCTGATGCCTTAAGTAGAAAAGAAAGGTTGAATATGGTTAAGATGGCGGAAGAAATAGCTCAAGATTTGGAAAGAATGGAGATCGAGGTCCGAGTGCATAGTGAGAATCAAGGGCAACTATATGAAGTTACTTTCCAGCCGGCATTGATGGAAAAGATCAAAAGGTGTCAAGAAGGAGTTATGGAACAAGAGTCGAACACTTTGAAGGGAGAAGATTTGTGTACTCAAAAAGATAGTCAAGGTTTGTATAGATTTTCATCCACAATTTGGATTCCCAATGTAACGGAATTGAAGAATGAGGTATTACATAAAGCGCATAAGTCTAGGTTTTCTATCCACCCTGGTAGTACTAAGATGTATCAAGACTTGAAGAGAAACTTTTGGTGGCCAGGAATGAAGAAGGATATTGCCAATTGGGTAAGTAAGTGTCATGTATGTCAAACGGTGAAAGCAGAGCATTAACGACCAAGCGGATTGTTACAACCTTTGGAGATTCCCCAATGGAAGTGGGAAGAGATTGCTATGGATTTTGTAGTGGGATTGCCAAAAACGAGAGCAAATCATGATGCCATTTGGGTAATCATTGATAGGTTGACTAAGTCGGCACATTTCCTTCCGATCAATGAAAGGTATTCGTTAGAAATGCTAGTTAAGATATACTTGGATGAGATAGTTACCAAACATGGAGTGCCTGTTTCTATAGTGTCAGATCGAGACCCGAGATTTAATTCCAGGTTCTGGACTAAATTCCAAGAGTGCCTGGGAATGAAATTGAATATGAGCACCGCTTATCATCCTCAGATGGACGGCCAAAGTGAAAGAATGATTCAGACCATAGAGGATATGTTGAGAGTCTGTGTTCTAGATTTTAAGGGTAATTGGGATGAACACCTCCCTTTGATTGAGTTCTCGTATAATAACAGTTACCATGCCAGTATCAGGATGCCACCTAACGAAGCTTTGTATGGACGTAAGTGTAGATCACCGTTGTATTGGGATGAGGTAGGAGAAAAGAAAGTGTTACGTCCTGAGTTGGTTCAGCAAACAAGAGATGCCATAGTGTTAATTCGGAAAAGGTTAGAAGCAGCCCAAGATAGATAAAGAAAGTATGCAGATTTGCATAGGAAAGATATGGACTTCGAGATAGGAGCTCTTGTGTTACTAAAAGTATCACGGGTTAGTACGATTCGGTCAGAAGGGTAAACTTAGCCCTAGATTTATAGGACCCTTTGAGGTTTTGAAGAAAGTGGGGAAGGTTGTTTATGAGATAGCGTTACCACCGCAGTGGCGACACATTCATAATGTGTTCCACCTATCTATGTTGAAGACCTATATCCCTAGTTCGAACCAAGTCATAGAATATGAACCGATTGAACTTCAGCCAGATTTGTCCTATATGGAACAACCGATTCAAATCCTAGACCGTAAGGAACGAGTCCTTAGGAATAAGTCGATCCCTATAGTAAAAGTTTTGTGGAGAATCCTCGAGTAGAAGAGTCTACTTGGGAACCAGAGTCAGACATGCTTGATAAATATCCTCATCAATTTAGTTAAGTCAGATTCTGGGGATATAATCTTTCTAAGGGAGAAATGATATAACGACTCGTGAATTTTTCTTTTTATTTTAATATTTAAAAGTGTAATAAAGATTTGAATAATTAAATAAAGGTGTGTATTGGTTTTGGCAGCAGTTACTGATTGTTATTTAATTATTTATGATTTATTGATATGTGGGATTGAATTGTGTGATTTATTAGTGAGCTATATGATTTTATTTCGCTTGTAAAAGTGATTTTATTATAGTTTTAATTTCATAAATATATAGATTATTTCTAAAATTGGTTTTATAATTTTATAATTTTAATAATTATTTTTAGGACTTTATAAAATTGAGAAATCAAGATTTTATTAATTATTTATTTTTAAATGATTTTTTGATTATGTTTATTTGTAAAATCCATAATTAATTCAGGAAATCTTCAAAAATCATGAAACTTATATTTTATTAAGTTTGTATTATTATGAGAATTTTAGAATTATTTTGGAAATTTTCGGGAATCGTTTCACTCGCGCGTCGTTATGTTATTCGTTAAAAAGCGGGTACAAAGCGTACCTTGAAAATTGTTTTTAAATTTCGAAATTTATGATTTAATTAACTTCATGATATCTGTAACATTTTAAGATTATTTTGGCAATGTTTTGACTAATATTTAATTACGAATTGTACCCTTAAAATAGATTAAAATGACGTGTAGGGCTTGCAGTCAGTCAAAATAAAAAATAAAACGACACGTATCCAACGAAGTTGGACACGTGCCATGCGTTGGTTGTTTCGGAAGGGTGAATAATCAGTTAAATGGGGGAGATGAACATCAATTCCCTTTGTCTCTCTCGGCTGTGCTCTCGATTGTCTCTCTTTCTCTTCTGTTACATCTCATTTTCCTTTCTTTTTTTCGGCCCGTCTTCTTCCTTCATCCTTTGGTTGTTCTTGCCTGTGTTTCACCGCCGTTTTCTGGCCTGTTTTCCAGTGAGCCGCCACTGTTTCTCAATTTGGCTTTGTTCTATTTTTGTTCAGTTGATATGCATATATATACTTGTGTATATGTGTGTGCTCTGTGTATACTTATGTGTGTGTGTTGTGTGTGTGGGCGGCGCGTGGCCGTTTGTGCTGCGAGTGCTGCTCTGTGGTGTTTCTCAGTTGGGTTGCTCAGCCGGGCATCTCAGTTGGGCTGGTGGTTTGGGCCTTCTGGGCCATTTGTTTTCTGTTGGTTTGGATTGCTGTAAATTTTTCATTTTAATTCCTTTTATTGTAGGGAATTATTGATTAACATTCGTGATATTAATTATTCATGTTGAAAATGATTTTTTGAAATAATTGGTAGAATTTACGATGAAAACCCGAAATTAATCGGGTACCCGTAAATTTTACCGCCGATGACGATAAACTTCGGTGAGTCAACGGTGGATGGTGATGACGATGTTCTGAGTCCTAAATTTTATAAATAAATAAAATAATTATGTAAAATATTTTTGAACTTAAGTAATTAATTTTGATTGGTGATTGGGATGTATGTTGTATAAAATGGTGAAGTGATAATGTGGATTGTTGTGATTGTTGACGTCGATTATAATCGACGGGTAGTCTTATAAATAAAGAAGTTGCTGCCAAAATTTTCTAAAAATATATTTGTAAATGTACGTACTTATATCCTACGTGATTACGTGATTACGTGATTACGTGTATAACAACTATACGAGTCAGGTTGTCGGATTGGGTAATTAGGATTTGAGGATATCAAGCATGTCGGTATAACTGAATAGGTTATTCTGTATTTGTAGATCCCAGTCGAGTTTCCCCAGGACCGAGGTCAGCGTGAAAGGTACTTAGGGTTTTGTAAAGTGTTGCAAGACAAGTACCCCTGACCATTATTTTATGGTTCAGTACGTATGAATAGCTAAATGTTTTACTTTCGTAATGGAACATAAACGTTTTATGTTACGTATCCCCTGTAGTTATAAATTACTGTTTTCAAATTGTTTTGGGGAAAAGTAACTTCGAAAGGTACCTATCTCGAATGAAATGATTTGCGAACTGGATTTTATATGTGTGCTGGTTAAATAGATGATTTTGAAAATGAGATAGGTACAAGGTTTTTTTTAAAAAACTGGATAAAACGGTCAGATATGGGATACATTGGGGCTAGAGTAGGCCTATTGAGGTGGCGTAAGAGGCTAATTCGGTTGCGCGCAATATAAAACCGATTAGTCTAGCAGGTCAAAGACCTAGCTAGTCTCTGAGTTCCGAAACAGGTAAACGGGATGGCAGTTAGAGCTGTCTGGTGTTGATAGCCTAATCAACTATCTTCACATATCCGCTACGTATCTGATTTGGATTTGTGATTTCCGTAAAAGCATGAGTAGTTGATACAGCGGTTTTATAAAAGGTATTAGCATGCTAAAATTGAACTCTAGAATTTACACAACACACTACTATGTTGTTTTGATAAAGCATGCTAGTTAGTGATATCCAGTTATTTCCGATTTTCATTATAAATATTGATATCATGATTACAGCTCTGTTCCTATTATTGTTACATTACTGCTTTTATTCCGTTATTTATATGTTGGTGCTACTAAGCGATTATGCTCACCCTTGCAAACTGTTATGTATATCTCGCAGATGCCTAGAAGACCAGTCAGACAGACCCATGTTCCCGCCCCTTTAGGACTCGGCTCCTCTGAGGTAGGTTGTATCAGGCCATAAGGTCTAATGAGTTGCTGAATAAAGTTAGAGTGTGTTAGATGTGGAATAAATGGTTTGTATTAATGAGAACCTGAATTATACTTGAACCTGGATCGGATCTTGGTTTGGGGTCAAGTTAGTATATTTTAATAATAATCTTGTTTATATTGTTGGTAATTGTGTTTGGTGACGTCAACTCCTGACCCCGGGGTTGAGACCGTCACATGTTGTGAGTCATAATGCGTTTATTGTCTATTCTGTTTATAAACTTTTGATTGTTTTGATGATAGATTAGTTATGGTTATTAATCTAGTATCGAGAGATATCTGTTAAGCATTCCACACACGCACGTTTCTGGTTTTTGAGTTGATTTGTGGGATTTATTCGAGCTCTGTTTAAAGTCATTGCATTCTTAGAGGCATTGGCTTATTCATTTGGTTATGGTTATTCTGAGGCGATCGATTGCATTATCATTTAGTTGCATTCACGTAGTTCTATTCATATATTAGGTTTGTTTTGTAGTTTTGAGTCTGTTTATGCTTGAGGACAATCATCGATTTAAGTTTGGGGGTGTGATAAGTGGATTTATATGAATAGAACTAACGAGATTCTATACAACTTGATAATGGCCTTGGCTTCCAAATCTGATCACGTGTCGTCACCTAATTCTGACAAGTAGAACTTAAGTTATGGCCAAAACAAGATTCATCAGAATTTTTCTTAACAGGCTTCAGGCGCCCGCCTGCTGGAGGAGGCGCCCGCCCGCTGGTGGAGGCGCCCGCCTGGTGTGCCGCGCGGCCGTGCGCTGATGCGCGGCTGACTTCGCTGATTTCACTGAAAAAACCTTTTTTGAGTGGAATTTGACGATTTTAAGGGTCCAGGTCCAATATGGGCTTATATATACTTAAAAAAAAGGGTTTTCATCATCCGAGAAGATTGGTAGACCAAGGAGAAGACCTAGAAGCACAAAACAACTCCGAAAAAGAAGATGTTGTTTTCAACTTATGATTCTTTGTATTAGTTGTAACTTTGGATGCTCATTTTCGTTCTTGTTGAACCTAGATCTCGTTTATTCATACTTTAATTATTATTTAGTTTATTAAGACCTTGTTTATACCATGCTTTCATTGGAACCCATGGTGACGATGAGTTCAATTATGGGCTAATCGTTATCATGGGATTCTAGCGGATTTACTTATGTATTTCAATAGTTAATTATTTTGATATCTTGGTATGTGGTGATTGTATGATATCCTATTATTGGTTGTGCTTATTCGTCATGTGCGTAGCTAACTTATAAGATAGCGTGTTAATCTCTGTTGAAATGACAATGAATATAGAGGTTTAGAACTTGCCATGCTAGCATATGTTCATGTATTGTATGCATGATTAGTGGGTAACTCTAACCGTTATACTTGCCCTATGTAATCCAGATAGATAACTTGTGCTTAAACCGTTATGTTGTCAAATTCTATAGACATATAGGGTCTCAATATAATTGGTGCATATTCAGCTTGTATCTCTTTTCATATTCAGCTTGTATCTCTTTTGTGAATGTCCGGTAGAATGGTACTCGTGCAATGAAAGTTGGCGTTTATCAGTTTCGTGTTATCTGATTAGTGTCATCACCATCACATGCTAAGGTTAAGAATAATGACTTTGAATGAAATAGTAATGAAGTTAGGATCCCATGTTTGTCATAGATAGTAATTCAACCTCAATTTTCTTAGTTAAGGTTATTTAGTATAATCTCTTAGTTTAATAAAAACCCAATTTGTTATGTCTTAGCATTGAGCGATAACCATACATTGTTGCATAAGTGCATAAATTGAACTTAACCTAAACCAGTCTCTGTGGGAACGAATCTGATTTATATCTTATACTACTTGTGAAGGCGTATACTTGCGTGAATATTACCGCATGTTTTCTCCCTAACATTTAGGAGAAATGACTATTTTAAGTAACGACATTTTGTAAACGAACCCCTACCCTCGAGTAACTTTGAGACCAAGTTTAAGGCCCCTAAAAGACTTATCAGATTACGAAACAATTATGTAAATTTTCTTAGGAAGTTAGTAAGGTCGTCCCGAAGGATTTTCCTTAAAAAGTTAAATTGCCGATTTTATAAAATGGTGGAGCTGAGGGTGTGTGTGATGCCCTCCAAACCCGGGTCAGAAGTTTGGGGCTCACAACACATACACACACAATATATAAACCTATTTATGAAATTATATAAAGGCAATGACCCTAACTTACATAACCACGGATCGCAATAGGTTAGAGTATGAAAATAAGCCATAACCTTAACTTTTATTACATCGTACCAAATCCCAGCTAGTTTAACTTACAACTGATAATGAAATCATTCTTACAAACTTTCATATCTCAAAACTATAACATAAAGCTGCTGCTAGCTCGATCCAACTCAACCTAGAATCCTAGCTCGCATACTGGACTGAGGAATCAAGTTTCTTGTTAAGCAATTATTAGAAATGGATATTCATTTTAAATTTTAAAACCAAGGTTAGGTTGTTGATCAGTCACGCACTAACCACGAGAAAGGCAAACAACTCTGCCCTATAAACTGGATACAAGAAACACATTGGCCTAATATGATCACGAATCTGGTCTGACGACGAATATGGTCCATATTAAAACTATCCAATTCTAAAACAATTAAGTATAATAAACATTATAATTCAATAAAACAGAATCATAAATAACTTTGATAAAACATTTATCTCAGAGAATAAAGCAATTCATGGGTATCATCAGTGTATATCAAGGTATGTACTAAGAATGGCTTCAAGGACATAGAAGAATCATGTAATAATTGAATGATGGTTCAATGGTTCTACAAGGTTTAGTTCTTTGATTTTACGAGGTGTTTTAGAATATATAAGTTTCTGTATGTTCAAGAAATTTTGTTCCAGTGTTTGGTGTATGGTGTATATGTATTTGTGGGGTAGTATCATATTTGTATGCTTTAATATCTTGGAAATCAATAATCGATGGTTTACAAAGAATAAGGCTTACATCTCAAATATCAAATGAAGTGATCATGGTTCAAGGTTGAATGATTCAAAGCACTTACAATATAAAAATAGAACTATTTTGAATACTAGCAACATGTCACGAGAAAGTTCAAAAATACTTGCAATATATCTCGAGAAAGGTTCAGAATTACTTGCCTTATTACAAATGATTTCCAACTTCACCTGCACTCGTCTAACGGTTCTACTCGACAACCACTTGTCTTCTTTTTCTATGTCTCGCTTCTATTCAATAATCGCTTGCTTTCTTTTTCTACGTTTCAGTTCTATTTACTAATCACTTGCTTTATTTTTCTATGCCTCATTAAATCTTCTAAGAATCACAAGAATATATCAATACTCAATCTCATATTATTCTAATCGTCACATAGACGTCATAAACTTTTATCTACCATTCGTTCCACCTAAATCCGATTTACGGATTGAACGTTATGACCAAAACAATCAAACAATAAACACATACGTATCTAACAAAATAATCAGATAGCACATTAGATATAGCACGCAAGGTAATTGATAAAATAATTTTTAAAAGAAGTTTTGGGGTTAAAATGATTCGTCTGGTATTTAATACAAATTTTTGGACATTTTTCAGAATTAAAACGGGTACTAGAATCATTTTATAAATAAATTAGAAGGTTCAAATACCCAAATATCACTTTAAAATCATTTAATAATAATTATCGAGCCTTGAACATTATTTCAAATAAAATTTTAAAGCTCGAAACTATTTTTCAGATTTTTTTTAAATCAAAAGAAATAATTAAATCCAATTAAATAATCAATTAAAATAAATTAATTAATAATTAAATTATTTAGTCAATTAATCAAACAATCAATTAATATTTAAATTAATTGACCAATTAATGATTAATTATTAACTAAAATTAATTAACTAAATAATTCAGATTTATTTTAAAATTAAAAATGAATTTTGAAATTAAAATAAAAATTTCTCCTATTTTTAAATCTTAAAACCAATTTTATGAAATTTAAAATAAATAGAAATACAATTTTTAAAAGTTTTTAAAACAGGAGTACAAAATTTGCAAATTTTGCAAACTATAGGGGTTCAACTACATCACTTACAAAACCCTGTGGGCTAAACAGATATTTGTCCGCTGCTCCTCTTGACATTTCTTTATCTTTTCTAACAATTTTGGCTGAAAAGTCATATCATACATTTCTCCTTCAGTGGGCTTACAAATCCCGACTTCCAACTCCAACTTCTGAAACTCTTTATTTAATTCTTCTGATACAGTCAACACATTCAATCTCTCATTTCTGGTTAGCACGTCTTCCCCTACATCTGCTTTTCCTGGGTGATAGTTAACCATGAAATCATAATCCTTGATCAACTCTAACCATCTTCGCTATCTCATGTTAAGTTCCTTTTGTGTGAATATATACTTCAAACTTTTATGGTATGTATAAATCTCACATCTTTCTCCATATAACTAATGTCTCCAAATCTTCAAGGCGAATACTATTGCTGCTAGTTCCAAGTCATGAGTAGGATACTTCTGCTCATGAGGTTTCAATTGCCTATACACATATGCAATGACTTTGTCATGTTACATCAGAACACAACTTATTCCCTTACAAGAAGCATCACTATAAATTAAAACTCTTCTTGATCGTTTGGAAGTGATAAAATAGTTGTCATGATCAATCTCTTTTTCAACTTCTGAAATCTTCCTTCATACTTCTCGTTCCATATACACTGTGAAAGAGATATGTCCTAAATCTAATCATGTATGAGGATTTAGGAATAACTTTTATGTAATCTATTTTGATTTCATTGATATTAATAAAAGACTTGTTTTGTTTTTATTGCGGGCTCTATCTATTTTAAGTGTTTAAATATTATATACCACAGTTTAGAGTAAAGCTTTTTATGGATTGTGATGAGATCATAATAATGAGACCTAAAAGATGATAACTCTAAACTTAAATAGTTCCTGGTCGTAGGATTACTAACTGGTAATTAATAATCCGCAAAGATCGGTACATACTATGCTTGCTTTATTATGAAGGATGTCTGTTCTCAGAGACATTTGTGTGGTGACACTATAGCTAGTATGTAGGTGCTTATTATAGAATAAGTTCACTGGACATGACTCACACAACTAAACAACTGATGGAGTTCACTCACGTGTCAGTAGTTGTTCACATAGTGATAGTTGTACAAGTATCCTTAGACTTGAGGTCATCATAGTCATCTTGTGTACACTGAACTATGCTTTGGTTTAGTTCTTAGTCTCCAGGGACAATTATAGGGGCTCTACTGGGTATAGGAATTTGTACACGAAGATAGTGTATGATTAATAAAGGATCTACCCCTTCCAGTGAAGGAAGAGAATGTTCAATGCTGATCCATTTATTCTAGTTCAGGAATCTCTGCCCAGAGTGAATGAAATTAGAAAGGAGTTTCTAATTTACATTAAATAGAACTAAGCATAGTGAATGGGAAAGCAAGTGATTAAATAAGATAGGCTTGACACAAGTTCCATGCCTTGTATTTAATCGTGACATTGCAGGGTAGAAGGAATTGATTGTACGGTAACTACTCACTGAATAGGTTCTTGGTATTCTAAGCAGTGAATTCGTATTATCTGGATAGTCGCGATATGCTGAGAAGTATCCCTCACGATGTAGAATAAATATGATTAATTAATTAATCATATTTAATGAATTAGAGAATTTATATAAATAATGATAAAATAGTTTTATTATTATTTATTTCTTCTACCGGCTTAATATTGAACCTACAGGGTCATACCATAAAAGAGAATAATTTAATGGTGGAGGAATTAATTAATAATGGCTGATAATTATTTATTTATGAAATAAATAATTAATTGGAAAATTTAATAATTATTTAAATGAGATTTAATTGATTATAAATTAATTAAAAAAAAGTTCTTAATATTATTAATTAAGAATTTAATTTTTGGAAATTAAATCAAGAGAAAGAATTATTTCTAAATTGTTTAGAAAAAGGATTAATAATTAAAAGGTGTTTTAATTATTATTAAGAATAATAAAGGGTTAATAATAATAATATTTTATGGAAAAAATTTCAGCTGAAAATTTTGCCTATAAATATACTATTATAAACCCTATTTTTGCCTCAACCTAAAAATTTACAAAACCCTAATTCTCTCCACCTCCTCCTCCTCCATTACATCAATTTCTTGGTGGATACCGGTGGAGTGCTTCACACTTGAGGAGTAGCTGCTAAGGATCTCCGCTCGTGGTTCTTGGATCGCTTTTAAAGGTTAGAAACGATCCCTCGATTTAATTCATGATCTGTATGCGTATTATATGGATTTTATATCATAAAAATTATTTTACCATGCTTATGTGATAGATAAAATCCGACAATGGTATCAGAGCATAGGTTGTATGCATATAGATCTGTGATAAAAATTTCAGAATTTTATGTGCTTGTATGAATTAATTATGATTTTTACAAGTTATATCATGGATTAATTATGACTGATTAGAAATTGATTCTCATAATTGTTTTGACTGTAGATCTGGGTTCTACAAGTGTTGTAGATCGTCTAGGTATTTTTTTCATATATATTTCTGTTTGCTGCTGGGAAAAGATTATTCTACTGCACTGATGTTGATGGTGGGAGGCTCGCTTTTCAGTGTTAGACGACAGGCGACGGCGGTTGGTGAATTAAAAAAAACGGCGACAGTCAGAACAAAGCGGAGGAGCGCGCTTTTGACGTGCGCGCGTGGGGCACCCACGCTCGTGTGTCATGCGTGGCGCGTGTCAGACACGCGCGGGTTAATGGTCAGCCCTATGCTGACGTCATGCTGACGTCATCAGATGACGTCATGCTCACGTCAGCTTAAGGTTTAGGGCGCGTGAGGCGCGTGTGCGCGTGGGGCGCGTGGCCGACAGTCTGACACGCGCCTGACAGCGCGTGTGCGCATGACGGCGCGTGGGTTTTCTTCTCGGGGCGCATGTGGGCGCGTGCTTTGTTAGAATGAGGCATTTTTGGTGCCGTTGGATTCGTCTTTTCAAGACGCATCTAATGGTATATTATATGATATTTTCTGAAATTGTTTTGAACTATTTATAGCTAACATTTGTGTTTTAAAGCTATTTTTTATTGTTTTAATTGCTTTTAAATGCCTCATGTGATACATAGAGATGTATAATGCTTAGACCAATATGCTACATGATGTAACATGCCTACCTTTACGTTTATTCATGCTTATATATCTGATATATGCTTAGTTTATCATGCGATGATAGATTTAGGTGAACTTAATTAACATAAGGCGTTTGTTAGACAATCTAGTATAGTGAAATTGTTTCATGACCTTAATATAAATATTATGAATACGATCATGAGATTCTTGTGTTTATGAAACACGTAATTGAATATGAATTTTCAATATTGAGAGAAAGGATAATTCTGTCAACAACAGATTTCTATCTGTAAGAAAGGGTTATTAAGTGACGCCTCTTGACAATGCTCCACCCGATCTGGGAATCATCTGATTATCGATTATTGATTTGAAATATTTAATTTAAAAGGAAGAATCTCTTTATAATATGATTATGATTGTAACGTAATATAATTCCTCTAAAATTAAATAATATCAAGTAGTAATTGGCCAATGACACAACGGGCTTGTGTCGGTCATAGCCTTCCAACATGATAGAAAGTGGTTCTTATTTTTAAATCATTATCATTTCGTGCTACAGCCGAGGGCTTTGATTTCGAAATAAGAAATACTTGTCTATTACATAGAGATGTGTACATTGAATTAGAATCTAAAGGTCGTTTCGTGCTACAGCTGTGGGCCATTGGAGACTGATTCAATTGTACGAAATGTTGGGTTAGACTTGACTTAGAATATTGAGTTTGTCGTGCCACAACCATGACTCAATTATTCAAGAGGCTAAAGTTATATTAGGGAATAACATAAGATGTAATTGACAAGAGTTGTCTGCCTATTAACATCACATGACGTTTCGTGCTACAGCCGAGGTTGTCTGACTCAATTAGAATATTGAGTTTGTCGTGCCAGTAGCATTATGAATGCTTAATTTTCACTTAGGGGTTGAATAAATTAGATAAACTAGTGGGAGACACTTATGAATAAAGACCCGATTCATATAGTTTTTTGAAATGAAATTGAATATTTGCTAAGTGTTGTTATGTGTTTATCATTTACAGATTTACTATATTCGTCATGTCTTTTGCACTATCACTCCGGAGCATACTAGATGCTCACAAGTTGACTGGTCCTAATTTAGCTGTTTGCTTTCACTGTAACAAGTTGGGGCATTGGAAGAGGAACTGCAAGGTTTACCTTGCGGAATTGAAGAAGAAGAAGGGTAGTGAGACTACCGCTTCTGATTCAGGCATGTTCATGATCGAAGTTAATATGTCACTAGGTCAAATTTCTACTTGGGTATTAGATACCGCCTATGGTTCTCATATTTGCAATTCATTGCAATGACTAAAGGGAAGTAGGACTCTTGAAAAAGATGAGGTGATTCTACGTATGGGTAATGGAGCAAGGGTTGCTGCCATATCTGTAGGATCATTTAGTTTACATATGCCTACGAGCAAGACTATTATTTTGAATAATTGTTATTACGTTCCCTCTATTGTGAGGAATATTGTTTCTATTCCTATGTTGGATTTGGATGGTTTTTCATTTATTATTAAGAATAATGAATGTTCTATTCTTAGAGATAATGTTCTTTATGGACGTGGTATTTTAAATAATGGTCTGTATGTATGTGATGTAGAGCATGATTTACTTCAGATTGAACAAACTAACAAAAGAAAACGAGATGATGAAAATCTGACCTATTTATGGCACTGTAGGCTAGGTCATATTAATGGAAATAGACTGCGGACATTGCATAAGGAAGGGTTACTTGACCCCTTTGATTTTGAATCATATCCTACATGCGAGTCTTGTCTATTGGGTAAAATGACCAAATCTCCATTTAGTGGACATGGAGAGAGGGCTGCAGATTTGCTAGGATTGTTACACACAGATGTATGTGGACCAATGTCTACGCAAGCCATGGGTGGATTTTCATACTTCATTACTTTCATAGATGATAGATCTAGATTCGGATATGTGTATTTGATGAAACACAAGTCTGAAGCCTTTGAAAAGTTCAAAGAATATAAGTATGAAGTGGAGAAACAAACCAAACAAAGTATTATAACTCTTCGATCAGATCGAGGTGGTGAATACTTGAATGGAGAGTTTCTAGATTATTTCAAAGTAAATGGTATAGTCTCCCAGTGGACTCCTCCATATACTCCACAGTTAAATGGGGTATTTGAAAGGAGAAATCGAACTTTGTTAGACATGGTTCGGTCTATGATGAGCTATGCGAATCTTCCAGTATTCTTATGGGGTTATGCATTGGAAACCTCTGCATATTTACTGAATAAGGTGCCTTCCAAATCTGTTCCTCAAAGTCCATATGAGATATGGAAAGAAAGGAAACCGAGTCTTAAACACGTTAAGATTTGAGGATGTCCAGCTTATGTCAAGAAAGTTGACCCAGATAAGCTGGAATCTCGATCCGTAAAATGTAATTTTGTGGGATATCCTAAAGAGAATTTGGGGTATTACTTTTACACCGATCATCGGGTGTTTGTCTCCAGACATGCTACCTTCATGGAAAAGAAGTTTATCCTTGAAGGAAACAGTGGGAGCAAAATTGAACTTGATGAAGTTCAAGAAGCACAAACTACTACGGATCAAGTGGAAACACCTGTTCAGACTGAACAACCTTCTGTGGAACAGCCTATTCGTAGAACAGGGAGAGTGTCTCGCCAACCTGAGAGGTATTATGGCCTTGTCATTGAGAATGGCAATGAGTTGTCAATCATTGATGATGATGACCCTGTGACCTATAATGAGACTATGAGTAGTGCTGACTCAGAGAAATGGCATAGTGCCATGAAATCCGAAATGGAATCTATGTATACCAACCAAGTATGGACTCTGGTTGAGGCGCCTGAAGGTGTTGAGCCTATTGGGTGCGAGTGGGTATACAAAAGAAAGATTGGAGCAGATGGCCAGGTGGAGACCTATAAGGCCAGGCTCGTGGCAAAAGGATTCAAACAAAGGCAAGGGATTGACTTTGATGAAACTTTTTCGCCTGTAGCCCTGTTAAAATCAATTCGGATTTTTCTTGCAATTGTTGCTTACTACGACTATGAGATCTGGCAAATGGACGTGAAAACGGCCTTCCTCAATGGGGAACTTGAGGAGGAAGTGTATATGACACAGCCAGAGGGTTTTCTTTCCAAGGGAAATGAACACCTAGTGTGTAAGTTGCTGCGAACCATATATGGTTTAAGGCAAGCTTCTCGTAGATGGAACATTCGTTTTGATGAGACAATCAAAGAGTTTGGTTTTATCAAAAACATAGATGAGCCATGTGTCTACAAGAAGTTTAGTGGGAGCACGATAACATTTCTTGTATTGTATGTAAATGACATACTTCTTATAGGAAATGATATACCGATGCTGCAATCAGTCAAAGTATGCCTATCAAAGAAGTTCACCATGAAGGACTTGGGAGAAGCGTCCTACATTCTCGGTATGAAGATCTATAGAGATAGATCTAGAAGAATGATAGGTCTTACCCAGGGTACATACATCCAGAAAGTGCTTAAAAGGTTTAGCATGGAAAACTCCAAAAGAGGTCTCATACCGATGAGCCATGGAGTATCCCTTTCTGAAAAAATGTCTCCTAAGACACCTGAGGAAAGAGAGCGTATGAGTAAGATTCCTTATGCTTCAGCAATAGGATGTATCATGTACACGATGTTGTGTACAAGGCCTGATGTTGCTTATTCAATTAGTGTGACGAGCAGATATCAGTCCAATCCAGGTGAAGACCACTGGAAAGCAGTGAAAAACATCCTTAAGTACTTGTGAAGGACTCAGGACATTTTTCTTGTTTTTGGTGGTGAATCTGAGTTGAAAATAGAGGGTTATACTGACTCTAGTTTTCAATCAGAAAGTGATAGCAAATCCATTTCAGGGTACGTGTTTACTCTGAATGGTGGTGCGATTAGTTGGAAGAGTTCCAAACAGTCTACTACGGCTGACTCCACATCGGAAGCAGAATATATAGCTGCAAGTGAGGCTGCAAAAGAAGCCGTTTGGATGAGGAAATTTGTTTCTGAGTTGGGAGTTGTTCCTAGCATTGAAGAACCTATTGTGTTGTATTGTGATAACAACGCAGCAATAGCACAAGCCAAGGAACCTAGGTCTCATAAAAATTCCAAACATGTGTTGCGGCGCTTTCATCTGATTAGGGAGATTGTTGAAAGAGGAGATGTCAACGTCGAGAGAGTTGACACACATAACAACATAGCAGACCCTTTAACAAAGCCAGTTTCTCAAAGTCACTTTGATCGTCATAAAGACAAGATGGGTATTAGATACCATAGTGATTGGCTTTAGTACAAGTAGGAGATTGAAAGAGATATGTCCTAAGTCCAATCATGTATGAGGATTTAGGAATAACATTTATGTAATCTATTTTGATTTTATTGATATTAATAAAAGACTTTTTTATTTTTATTGCGGGCTCTATCTATTTTAAGTGTTTAAATAAGATATACCACAGTTTAGAGTAAAGCTTTTTATGGATTGTGATGAGATCATAATAATGAGACCTAAAAGATGATAACTCTAAACTTAAATAGTTCCTGGTCATAGGATTACTAACTAGTAATTAATAATCCGCAAAGATCGGTACATACTATGCTTGCTTCATTATGAAGGAAGTCTGTTCTCATAGACATTTGTGTGGTGACACTATAGCTAGTATGTAGGTGCTTATTATAGAATAAGTTCACTAGACATGACTCACACAACTGAACAACTGATGGAGTTCACTCACGTGTCAGCAGTTGTTCACATAGTGATAGTTGTACAAGTATCTTTAGACTTGAGGTCATCATAGTCATCTTGTGTACACTGAACTATGCTTTGGTTTAGTTATTAGTCTCCAGGGACAATTATAAGGGCTCTACTGGGTATAGGAATTTGTACACGAAGATAGTGTATGAATAATAAAGGATCTACCCCTTCCAGTGAAGGAAGAGAATGTTCAATGCTGATCCACTTATGCTAGTTCAGGAATCTCTGGCCAGAGTGAATGAAATTAGAAAGGAGTTTCTAATTTACATTAAATAGAACTAAGCATAGTGAATGGGAAAGCAAGTGATTAAATAAGATAGGCTTGACACAAGTTCCATGCCTTGTATTTAATCGTGACATTGCAGGGTAGAAGGAATTGGTTGTACGGTAACTACTCACTGAATAGGTTCTTGGTATTCTAACCTGTCACACCCCCAACTTAAATAGCAAAATAGTTATAGTTATTACATCATTTTAATGAGTACTACACAACCAAAATCCAAGATCTTACAGTTTAGGGTTTGGAACAGCCCAACACTATCAACTATTACATCTGATTACAAATACCGAGTCCTCACACAGCTATTATTACTTATTCTACCTGGGCTCGAACATAAGCATCCGCATCACAGGTCTTACGGGCAGTCTGCTTGAATCTAACCATGGCTGCTAGCTGTAATATCAGGGTAAAGCAAGAAGTGAGCCAAAAGCTCAACAAGTGCTAACAATACAACGCAAAGCATAAATCGAGATATACCTTTAGGAATGACAATGGAATGACATAATCAATGATAATCGAGAGATAAATCTTATGTGAGTTGGCATCATTTTGCTTGCATCAAAACAAATTTTAAAACCATTCTTAATCAAAATCATTTTATGACGCTACGGATTACAGCCGGTGATCAGCCGCGAAGTAATCCCGAACCTCGCTGGGTTCTAAAACATTATTGGGAATCCCTAGGCAACTTTTAAGCCTAATATAAGTGTGGAAAGGACTCGCGTCTCAGTCCAGATCCACCATTCAAGAAAACATTTGTCCCCCTTTGGGACTGAAAAATCCACGTTTTAATCATTTTAAAAACTGATGCCGATTTATGACAAAATTTCTTTCGACTGTAATTATTTTTATCAAGGGATTATAGATCAACTTGAAACACTGGAAATATGACTCTAAATCTCAGGGCCATGATCTACTAGACTTTACTATATTAGGGTAGTTGAGAGGTTTCCATAAACAAGAACTTAGACAAGGAAATTAAGCCAGGCTATTGGATAAGATGAAAGAGTAATGCCAAACTAGACTTAAAGCAACAGTTGTAGACAAGATATAGGTATTAGAACATCAAAAGATAGGCATCACTGGTTCCAATAGGATAAAGGTGTTAAAATATAAAGAAGGCGATCATCAGCTCAGTATATAACAGGGTGTCAAGCTTTAGGGTAAGGATAGGGTTATCAAACAATCATGAATGTATTTAAGAAATGATTGGCTTTTAGGTATCAAAATAAAGTTTCTATCGAGGCTATTTCAAGAGTTGAATCAAAGCATCAGGGTGCAACATCAAGATTTCTCAGGGATCAGTAGCATGATAAACAAAAGGATCAATAAGATATTATAACGCATCTCTAATTTATCATGGCATTAAACTATCATAAAAGACTTTTGAACTACTTGCAATATGTACTCGAGGGTTCATGGCATTTCTATGTAACTCAAAGATAAACAAAAGATACTCTTGATTTAAATATATCAAAATGACTCAGGATAATTGCATCGATATATATATGAACTGTTTACAGTAAATGCGAAGGTCAAGTTGAATCACTTGCCTTGAGATAGACTGGTCTGGTCTGACTGGTAGGAGCAACAACTGGAGCTTCACTCGACTTTTATGGCAAGTTTTCCCTCGTCTCGAGATCCTACATAATAATAATAATCCTCATTATAATATATTCTTTCCATCTTAACCTATTTACAACCCGAAATTAAACATGGATGGCACTTAGGCCTATACGCACTTAATTCATATCCACCTTTATATTTTCAAATGTACACATGTAACCACATAATCACATATCGTATATTAATACCAAATAACATCATATACACCATAATGCCACACTAGGCTTGGATGATCTCGACTCACCACTCAAGTTACTTGGTCGCTAACTAAACGAAGTCTTCGAATTTGGGCTTCCTAACTCAATGTGCCTTTCCTAAATTATCCAAAACCTATTGACCCTCACTTGTGCCTTTTGTTCTACTGACCTTATACTATCTTACAACTATGGTGGTCGACCTAATACTCACTTCTAAGTGTCCTAAAACTATGCGATAAGTGAAAGTGTTCACTGGTGCAAATTTCAGAATGGTAACTAAGGTTTCTTGAGTGCATTAGACACTCTTAAACTACAAGTTTTTCTTCAAAATTTTTACACAAGACTTTCCTGACCTAAGGGCATCTCACAAGCTTGATGTGGCTCAAAGGCCTGGCTTGGGCCTTCTTGGGCCTAAGCTAAAAGTCCAAGGTTCCCCTGTTTTTTTCTGGGCAGAAAATGCCCTGACTTGAATTAACTTGTGACACGTGGTTCTAGCTCATATCCTATGAACTATGGTTGGAAAAACTTCTCTGACACACCCTCTAACTAAGGCCCAATTGGGCCTAATGAGGGCCTACCCATGACATGGCCAAATCTCCCTATTTCTAAGTTGTAACAAAACTGTCCCCTGCTGGACAGATTTTGTTATTCTACTTGTGCACCTAACCAAATGACATGCAAACCTCCAATCAACTCCTAAAACCTATTATATATTCCACATACTAACTTCTGGTGGCTTGGGCCTCAAAGTGCACATCAATGACATGGTCAAAACTCACTCTAAACCTCAGGGTACTAAACTGATTTTTCTGCAGAAACTATAACTCTCATTTTCCAAGGTTTTGACTTGACAAACCCAATTAACAACAACTAAATACTTAAACCAAGACCTATACTTGGTATTCTACTGAACTAACTCCCTTTTTCTCAAAATAACCTTGGTGAGATCATCCTTACCTAAGGTGCAACTATGGCAAAACGAAAGAGACTACTCTTAACAAATCGCAAATCTTCATGCTTTTGAAACAACAAGATATATATTTTTATAAAAGATAACCACAATTTATTACCATGCAACAAGAAGCATAAATCAATATTATCACATTATTCCTACTGAAATTAAGGCTCACTAACAAAATCTTTTCCAAATGATCAAAATCTTACAACAAACTAAGAGAATTCCACATGCATGCATGCCTTCGGGTTTTTCAAACCAAACAACATATTTTCTACATATATTCCATCTTAAAATTGACATGCAAGCCTAGCATAAGGTATACCTAGATGATCACTTAGCATGCAAGGAGTTTTATCAAATTTTCACCACAAAATTCAAGTCATTATCACATAAACATGCAAAAATTGAACAAAACAACAAGAATGATTTCAAGGACCATTCATTCGGCTCCCATATGGTCATGGCCGAATGAAATGGATGGAAATGGCCATTAAATCATCAAGAGTTTCCTTCTCAAGACTTGGCACTTATCCATTCATTGTAGTCCTCTCAAAAACAACCTTAAATCCATAAGAATCAAGATTGTATTTTGAGTTTCACTAAAACCTTTACATGCAACCCTTAAACTTAAACTTTCTACTCAAAACTCTTTGAAATATGAATGATCATGGTATGGGAGATAACATTTACTTGTATAAAGAGTAGAAGCTTGGTGGAGAAATGAAAAAAAATGGGGAGGGGTGGTTCTCGGCTAAAGGCCGAGAGTGAGAGAGAGAGAGCCGAGAGTGAGGGAGGAGGAGGGAGAGAAGAGTGAGTGTGGTGTGGGTGATGAGTAAAAATGATCATGACTTTGCTTGTCTTATGGTTTTTGTATTGGCAAAAGTGAGTGGAATTAGGAATTGACATGATTAGCCTTCCACTTGAACTTGGTTGAATTTGCATGCAAGGGTAAAGAAGGTATTTGGCTAGGAAATAAGAGTTAGTGGGGTGGTTATTGACTCTTTAGCCCTTTTGGAATGTATGGAAGGAATTTGCATGCAAGGATAACTATGGAATTTGCTAATTATATTTATAAAGATTTATTTTTATAAAATAAAACACAAGTTCAAAAATTATAAAATTTATACCATAAAATAACTTGGATTTTTAGAGATTTTATAAAGTCACTTTCAAAATTTGTGAACAAAATATCTTTTAAAAGAAAATTTCTCCAAGGCTTAGAATATTCCTTATAAATCAAAAGTAAAGGAAATAATTAAAATTTTGCTTTGAAAAAAAATCATGTATTACACATAAAAATTTTATAATGCAGAAATTCTCGCTTACACAATCGTACAATAATTGAACATATTTTTATTCGGCTTTAATATTATACCAAATCCACAATTAATATTACACGAAAATGCCGGTCGTAACATCCTCTCCCCCTTAAGGGATTCTGCCCCCAGAATCTAAGAGAACAGATGAGGATACCGGGAACGCATATCAGACTCTAACTCCCAAGTCGACTCTTCGACCTTAGGGTTCCTCCAAAGTACTTTCACTAACTTTACTGATTTATTTCTAAGACTCTTTACTTGCCAGTCGAGTACTTTAACCGGTTGCTCCACAAATGACAGGTCTGCCTGAATTTCTACAGGTTCATATTCTATCACATGGCTAGCGTCAGGATTGTACTTCTTAAGCAACGACACATGGAACACATTATGCACATGCTGATACTGAGGTGGTAAGGCCAACTCGTAGGCCACCTTTCCTACTTGACTCAAAATCTCAAAAGGACCTACGTATCTAGGTGCTAACTTTCCTTTCTTGCCAAATCTTATCAACCCTTTCCTAGGTGACACTTTTAGCAACACAGCTTCGCCAATTTGGAATTGAACATCCTTACGCGCTGGATCCGCATACTTCCTCTGTCTATCTTGAGCAGCAAGCAACCTTTTCTGAATTAACTTGACTGAGTTATGCAACTGTTGTACCAATTCTGAGCCGAGAATTCTTCCTTCTCCTACTTCATCCCAACTTGTTGGTGATCTACATTTTCGCCCGTACAAAGCTTCATATGGTGGCATGCCGATACTGGAATGATAGCTGTTGTTATATGAAAATTCAATTAATGGCAGGTGGTCGTCCCAACTTCCAGCAAAATCGATTGCACAACTGCGCAACATGTCTTCAATTGTTTGAATTGTTCTTTCACTCTGGCCATCAGTCTGCGGGTGATACGCCGTGCTCATATTCAACTTCGTGCCAAGACATTCCTGGAATTGCTTCCAGAATCTTGAGTTAAATCGGGGATCTCTGTCTGAAACTATTGATACAGGTACTCCATGCCTTAATACGATTTCGTGCACATACAGATGAACCAACTTGTCCAGTGACGACTTCTCATTTATTGGAAGGAAATGCGCCGACTTCGTAAGACGATCAATTATAACCCATATTGCGTCATGTCCGGATTTTGTTCGCGGTAGTCCTACTATAAAGTCCATAGCGATATTTTCCCATTTCCATTCTGGAATCTTCAGGGGCTGAATTAACCCGCTTGGTCGTTGATGTTCTGCCTTTACTTTCTGACAAGTATAGCACTTCGCAACCCATTCTGCCACGTCTCGCTTCATATTTGGCCACCAAAAGTTCTTCTTTAAGTCTTGATACATCTTGGTGCTTCCCGGGTGGATTGAGAATTTCGAATGGTGGGCTTCATGGAGGATCTCATTCTTTAATTCAGATACATGGGGAATCCATATTCTGGATGAAAACCTTAGTATTCCTTGCTCATCCCTTTTAGTATTAATCTCTTCTCCAGATAACTGATTTTTCTCTTTTTCCATTACTTCCTCTTGATACTTCTTTATCTTTTCCAGTAGTATTGGCTGAAAGGTCATTGCATGACAAACTTCTTTGACTTCCCCATAAGCACAAAGTTCCAATTCAAATTTTCCGATTTCTTCAGATAACTCTTTTGATGTTATCATTGCATTCAATCTTTCCTTCCGACTCAGCGCATCGGCCACTACGTTCGCCTTTCCAGGATGGTAATTTATCGAACAGTCATAGTCCTTAATCAATTCCAGCCATCTCCTCTGCCTCATATTGAGCTCTTTCTGAGTAAAAATGTATTTTAAACTCTTGTGATCCGTGTAGATTTCACACTTTTCTCCATAGAGATAGTGTCTCCAAATCTTGAGTGCGAATACTATGGCGGCTAGTTCCAAGTCATGCGTCGGATACTTTAACTCGTGCGGCTTCAACTGTCTTGACGCATATGCTATTACCTTACTGTGTTGCATCAACACACAACCCAAACCCTTATGTGAAGCGTCGCTGAATATTACAAAATTCCCTTGATCATCTGGAAGTACTAACACCGGCGCTGTTACCAACTTCTGTTTTAACTCTTGAAAGCTACTTTCACATTCTGCACTCCATTCAAACCTTTGATTCTTTCTGGTTAACTTGGTCAATGGCGTGGCGATCTTCGAGAAATCCTTGACGAATCTTCTATAGTATCCGGCCAATCCTAGAAAACTTCGCACTTCCGTAGGAGTCCTTGGCCTCTCCCAACCCATAACTGCATCAATCTTCGCCGGATCCACTTTAATTCCATCATTTCCAATAACATGCCCCAAAAATTGAACTTCCTTTAACCAAAACTCACATTTGGTAAACTTGGCATACAACTTCTCTTGTCGGAGTATCTCCAAGGCTATCCAGAGATGCTGCATATGTTCTTCTTCCGATTTAGAATAAATAAGGATGTCATCAATAAATACCACGACAAATTTATCCAAATACTTCTTAAATACCCGATTCATCAGATCCATGAATGCGGCCGGGGCGTTGGTCAATCCAAACGGCATTACTAGGAATTCATAATGCCCATATCTGGTCCTAAATGCGGTCTTGGGAATATCTTCTTCCTTGATCTTTAATTGATGGTATCCCGATCTCAAGTCAATCTTCGAAAAACATTTTGCTCCCTTTAACTGATCAAAAAGGTCATCTATCCTTGGTAGCGGGTAGCGGTTCTTGATCGTTACTTTATTCAACTCCCGGTAATCTATGCATAGACGCATACTCCCATCTTTCTTCTTCACAAAGAGAACAGGTGCTCCCCATGGCGACGTACTTGGTCGTATCACTCCCTTATCCAATAATTCTTGTAGCTGGCTCGCCAACTCTTTCATTTCTGCTGGTGCCATCCTATACGGAGCCTTTGAAACTGGTTCCGTGCCTGGAGCAAGGTTGATCTCGAACTCAATTTGTCGATCTGGTGGTAAGCCTGGTAGTTCGTCGGGAAACACATCGGGGAACTCATTAACTACAGGAATATCTTCCATGCTGGGGCTGCCTCTCTCTGAATCCACTACATATGCTAGGAACGACTCACAACCTTTTCTAAGTAACTTCTTAGCCTGAATAATTGTAAGAAATAGTCGCTCTTGCCTCTGTCCCTTAAATACTACCTTCTCTCCACTCTTCGTCTTTAAATTCACTCTCTTGGTCTTACAATTTATCTGCGCGCTATTCTCTCCTAACCAATCCATTCCTAAGATTATATCAAATTCTCCCAGCTTGAAGAGTATCAAGTCGGCCGAGAACTTATATCCTGAAATATCAATCTCACATTTTGGACAAAATCGATTCACAGGAATCTTCTCTTGGTTCGCAATTACCACATTTACTACCTCACTCATAACCGTTTTATCACATTGGATCTTATCAACAAAGGATTCTGTTATGAAAGATCTTGTGGCTCCCGAATCAATCAATACTTTGGCTTTGACATTATTGAGTAAAAGTGTACCTGCTATCACCTCAGAATTCTGAACAGCATCTTTCATCTTTAGATCAAATGTCCTTGCTGTTGCTTGCGGGGTTGGTGCGGGTGGTGGAGGTAATGCCAATACCTCAGCTGGCACGCTTGCACTGGTACTTGCCACGTTCATCAGAGCTCTGACTGGTCCTGTTGCCTTACATTCCCTAGCCATGTGTCCAGTCTTCCCACATTTGTAGCACGTAACTCCTGGCTTCGGCATCTTGCACTCATTTGCCAAATGTCCCTTCTGATTGCACCTATAACAGGTCATACTCAGCTTATTGCATACTCCGGGGTGCCTTCTTCCACAGTGCTTGCATTCTGGCCTCTGGAACCTGTTTTCTCCAACTTGCCCTTGGTTTGCCTGATTGTTCCCTTTTGATTCTTGCCTTCTGCCCAAATTTCCTTTCCTTTGAAAATTTCCGCCCTTCTGGAAACCAATCCTCTTTACATTCCGATCTTGCGAACTTCCAGCTTCAGACTTTTCTCCATAAAATGGAACCTTCCTCTTCTTGTTATCCCTCTCTTTCCTTGACTGCATCCCATTATTCTCAATCAGAGCAGCTTTCTGTACTACTCCCGCATAAGTCTCAAGTTCAAACATAGCCACCCTATCTCTGATCCAAGGCTCCAATCCTTGTTGAAATTTCTTTGCTTTTTCTTCCTCAGTGCTGGTATACTTTGTCACAAACCTTGACAACTCAGTGAACTTCTTCTCATATTCCAGTACAGTCATGTTCCCTTGTTTTAACTCAAGAAATTTTAGCTCCATCTGATTCTGCATGTACTTAGGGTAATACTTGTCCAGAAATAACTTCTTAAATCTTTCCCAAGAAATCTGCTGAGTGACTTCCATAACTTTTACTGATTCCCACCAATAAATGACTTCTCCCTTCAAGAAGTAAGTGGCATACAGCGTCTTCTGATCGTCCCCTAACTGTACCAACTCAAAAGCCCTTTCCATCTCCTTGATCCATGTGTTTGCTATCACTGGATCAGTGGTATCCTGAAATACAGGTGGATTCACATTCTGAAAAGCCTTGAAAGTGACAATTTGTCTTGGTGGTACTGGTGGTTCAGGTGGTTGATATGGCTCACGGTTATCTTGGTTTTCAATTCGTTGTTGAAGAGTTAATTGTTGTTGAGCTATAGCATTGGTTTGCTGTTGCAAGGTTTCCAGTAGTTGAAGAATATTTGGGTCTGTGGTGAAGGTGGTTGTTGGATTCTTCTTTTTGGGAGGCATGATCCTGAAATAAGAGTTGTGTTATAACAAATATGAATGATAAAATGATTCGAGGGTATCGCATGGCATTCTTGTTTACATATGGGGTCACGTTTCCAAATTAAGCAGATATGATGATAAAAACATAAAATAACAGTTGAGAGCAAATGGAACAATAGCACATAATTATTGAAATTTTAAAGGTCACAGTACATAGGATTGGGACATAGTCTGATTCTAGAAATAACAGGCTTATTTAAAGGAAAGACAGAAGCAACTGGGGATTCCTTAGAGTTTGATAGTACAACAACATGAAAGGTAAATGGAAAGAACTAAGGCTCCACTCCATCTGAACGGGGCTTGGTAGACTTTTCCTCTCGAAGTGTCTTCACAATGCTCTGGAGCTCATCCGCCACCATCTGAATGACATACTGGCTGGTACGGTCCCGGTGCGCTGGCATCTCTTCAAGCTTAGTGTTGACGTACCCAACCAAGGTCTCAAGTCTCGCAATCATCTGCTCCTTGGGCTTCCCTTCGTAGTTTCGACTGTCCGGATACACGTTCTTCAGTCGGTCTATCAGTCGGTCGTACTTGCCCTGAAGCATGTCGAACTCGCGCCTCAACTCAGCATACACGGAGAAAGCAATAGTGTCGTCCGACCCAGAGGATGACGAGGAATGCGCCCTTTGCTGACAACCAATAAGAGGAGTATTAATAATAATTTACTTTACCTACTCTCTCGCATAGTATCTATAACCTACTCACAAGTCCTATAACCTATTTGGGCTGTCCAGGGACTCTAAACCGTAGCTCTGATACCAAAACCTGTCACACCCCCAACTTAAATAGCAAAATAGTTATAGTTATTACATCATTTTAATGAGTACTACACAACCAAAATCCAAGATCTTACAGTTTAGGGTTTGGAACAGCCCAACACTATCAACTATTACATCTGATTACAAATACCGAGTCCTCACACAGCTATTATTACTTATTCTACCTGGGCTCGAACATAAGCATCCGCATCACAGGTCTTACGGGCAGTCTGCTTGAATCTAACCATGGCTGCTAGCTGTAATATCAGGGTAAAGCAAGAAGTGAGCCAAAAGCTCAACAAGTGCTAACAATACAACGCAAAGCATAAATCGAGATATACCTTTAGGAATGACAATGGAATGACATAATCAATGATAATCGAGAGATAAATCTTATGTGAGTTGGCATCATTTTGCTTGCATCAAAACAAATTTTAAAACCATTCTTAATCAAAATCATTTTATGACGCTACGGATTACAGCCGGTGATCAGCCGCGAAGTAATCCCGAACCTCGCTGGGTTCTAAAACATTATTGGGAATCCCTAGGCAACTTTTAAGCCTAATATAAGTGTGGAAAGGACTCGCGTCTCAGTCCAGATCCACCATTCAAGAAAACATTTGTCCCCCTTTGGGACTGAAAAATCCACGTTTTAATCATTTTAAAAACTGATGCCGATTTATGACAAAATTTCTTTCGACTGTAATTATTTTTATCAAGGGATTATAGATCAACTTGAAACACTGGAAATATGACTCTAAATCTCAGGGCCATGATCTACTAGACTTTACTATATTAGGGTAGTTGAGAGGTTTCCATAAACAAGAACTTAGACAAGGAAATTAAGCCAGGCTATTGGATAAGATGAAAGAGTAATGCCAAACTAGACTTAAAGCAACAGTTGTAGACAAGATATAGGTATTAGAACATCAAAAGATAGGCATCACTGGTTCCAATAGGATAAAGGTGTTAAAATATAAAGAAGGCGATCATCAGCTCAGTATATAACAGGGTGTCAAGCTTTAGGGTAAGGATAGGGTTATCAAACAATCATGAATGTATTTAAGAAATGATTGGCTTTTAGGTATCAAAATAAAGTTTCTATCGAGGCTATTTCAAGAGTTGAATCAAAGCATCAGGGTGCAACATCAAGATTTCTCAGGGATCAGTAGCATGATAAACAAAAGGATCAATAAGATATTATAACGCATCTCTAATTTATCATGGCATTAAACTATCATAAAAGACTTTTGAACTACTTGCAATATGTACTCGAGGGTTCATGGCATTTCTATGTAACTCAAAGATAAACAAAAGATACTCTTGATTTAAATATATCAAAATGACTCAGGATAATTGCATCGATATATATATGAACTGTTTACAGTAAATGCGAAGGTCAAGTTGAATCACTTGCCTTGAGATAGACTGGTCTGGTCTGACTGGTAGGAGCAACAACTGGAGCTTCACTCGACTTTTATGGCAAGTTTTCCCTCGTCTCGAGATCCTACATAATAATAATAATCCTCATTATAATATATTCTTTCCATCTTAACCTATTTACAACCCGAAATTAAACATGGATGGCACTTAGGCCTATACGCACTTAATTCATATCCACCTTTATATTTTCAAATGTACACATGTAACCACATAATCACATATCGTATATTAATACCAAATAACATCATATACACCATAATGCCACACTAGGCTTGGATGATCTCGACTCACCACTCAAGTTACTTGGTCGCTAACTAAACGAAGTCTTCGAATTTGGGCTTCCTAACTCAATGTGCCTTTCCTAAATTATCCAAAACCTATTGACCCTCACTTGTGCCTTTTGTTCTACTGACCTTATACTATCTTACAACTATGGTGGTCGACCTAATACTCACTTCTAAGTGTCCTAAAACTATGCGATAAGTGAAAGTGTTCACTGGTGCAAATTTCAGAATGGTAACTAAGGTTTCTTGAGTGCATTAGACACTCTTAAACTACAAGTTTTTCTTCAAAATTTTTACACAAGACTTTCCTGACCTAAGGGCATCTCACAAGCTTGATGTGGCTCAAAGGCCTGGCTTGGGCCTTCTTGGGCCTAAGCTAAAAGTCCAAGGTTCCCCTGTTTTTTTCTGGGCAGAAAATGCCCTGACTTGAATTAACTTGTGACACGTGGTTCTAGCTCATATCCTATGAACTATGGTTGGAAAAACTTCTCTGACACACCCTCTAACTAAGGCCCAATTGGGCCTAATGAGGGCCTACCCATGACATGGCCAAATCTCCCTATTTCTAAGTTGTAACAAAACTGTCCCCTGCTGGACAGATTTTGTTATTCTACTTGTGCACCTAACCAAATGACATGCAAACCTCCAATCAACTCCTAAAACCTATTATATATTCCACATACTAACTTCTGGTGGCTTGGGCCTCAAAGTGCACATCAATGACATGGTCAAAACTCACTCTAAACCTCAGGGTACTAAACTGATTTTTCTGCAGAAACTATAACTCTCATTTTCCAAGGTTTTGACTTGACAAACCCAATTAACAACAACTAAATACTTAAACCAAGACCTATACTTGGTATTCTACTGAACTAACTCCCTTTTTCTCAAAATAACCTTGGTGAGATCATCCTTACCTAAGGTGCAACTATGGCAAAACGAAAGAGACTACTCTTAACAAATCGCAAATCTTCATGCTTTTGAAACAACAAGATATATATTTTTATAAAAGATAACCACAATTTATTACCATGCAACAAGAAGCATAAATCAATATTATCACATTATTCCTACTGAAATTAAGGCTCACTAACAAAATCTTTTCCAAATGATCAAAATCTTACAACAAACTAAGAGAATTCCACATGCATGCATGCCTTCGGGTTTTTCAAACCAAACAACATATTTTCTACATATATTCCATCTTAAAATTGACATGCAAGCCTAGCATAAGGTATACCTAGATGATCACTTAGCATGCAAGGAGTTTTATCAAATTTTCACCACAAAATTCAAGTCATTATCACATAAACATGCAAAAATTGAACAAAACAACAAGAATGATTTCAAGGACCATTCATTCGGCTCCCATATGGTCATGGCCGAATGAAATGGATGGAAATGGCCATTAAATCATCAAGAGTTTCCTTCTCAAGACTTGGCACTTATCCATTCATTGTAGTCCTCTCAAAAACAACCTTAAATCCATAAGAATCAAGATTGTATTTTGAGTTTCACTAAAACCTTTACATGCAACCCTTAAACTTAAACTTTCTACTCAAAACTCTTTGAAATATGAATGATCATGGTATGGGAGATAACATTTACTTGTATAAAGAGTAGAAGCTTGGTGGAGAAATGAAAAAAAATGGGGAGGGGTGGTTCTCGGCTAAAGGCCGAGAGTGAGAGAGAGAGAGCCGAGAGTGAGGGAGGAGGAGGGAGAGAAGAGTGAGTGTGGTGTGGGTGATGAGTAAAAATGATCATGACTTTGCTTGTCTTATGGTTTTTGTATTGGCAAAAGTGAGTGGAATTAGGAATTGACATGATTAGCCTTCCACTTGAACTTGGTTGAATTTGCATGCAAGGGTAAAGAAGGTATTTGGCTAGGAAATAAGAGTTAGTGGGGTGGTTATTGACTCTTTAGCCCTTTTGGAATGTATGGAAGGAATTTGCATGCAAGGATAACTATGGAATTTGCTAATTATATTTATAAAGATTTATTTTTATAAAATAAAACACAAGTTCAAAAATTATAAAATTTATACCATAAAATAACTTGGATTTTTAGAGATTTTATAAAGTCACTTTCAAAATTTGTGAACAAAATATCTTTTAAAAGAAAATTTCTCCAAGGCTTAGAATATTCCTTATAAATCAAAAGTAAAGGAAATAATTAAAATTTTGCTTTGAAAAAAAATCATGTATTACACATAAAAATTTTATAATGCAGAAATTCTCGCTTACACAATCGTACAATAATTGAACATATTTTTATTCGGCTTTAATATTATACCAAATCCACAATTAATATTACACGAAAATGCCGGTCGTAACATAAGCAGTGAATTCATATTATCCGGATAGTCGCGATATGCTGAGAAGTATCCCTCACGATGTAGTATAAATATGATTAATTAATTAATCATATTTAATGAATTAGAGAATTTATATAAATAATGATAAAATAGTTTTATTATTATTTATTTTTACTACCGGCTTAATATTGAACCTACAGGGTCACAACATAAAAGAGAATGATTTAATGGTGGAGGAATTAATTAATAATGGATGATAATTATTTATTTATGAAATAAATAATTAATTGGAAAATTTAATAATTGATTAAATGAGATTTAATTAATTATAAATTAATTAAGAAAAAGTTTTTAATATTATTAATTAAGAATTTAATTTTAGGAAATTAAATCATGAGAGAGAATTATTTCTAAAGTGTTTAGAAAAAGGATTAATAATTAAAAGGTGTTTTAATTATTAGTGAGAATAATAAAGGGTTAATAATAATAATATTTTATGGAAAAAATTTCAGCTGAAAATTTTACCTATAAATATACTATTATAAACCCTATTTTTTCCTCAACCTAAAAATTTACAAAACCCTAATTCTCTCCACCTCCTTCTCCTCCATTACATCGATTTCTTGGTGGATACCGGTGGAGTGCTTCACACTTGAGGAGCAGCTGCTAAGGATCTCCGCTTGTGGTTCTTGGATCGCTTTTAAAGGTTAGAAACGATCCCTCAATTTAATTCATGATCTGTATGCATATTATATGGATTTTATATCATAAAAATTGTTTTACCATGCTTCTGTGATAGATAAAATCCTACACACTGCTCATTTTTTCCTGGTAATCTTTGTCATAGGTGTTGCAATCTTCAAGAAAACTTGAACAAATTTTCGATAATATCCTGCCAATAATAAGAAACTTCTCACTTTAGTTGGTGTTTTTGGTCTCTCCCCATTCATAATAGCTTCAATCCTCGCTGAATCCACCCTGGTTCCTTCATTATTGACTATATGTTCTAAGAATTGAACTTCGTACAACCAAAACTCACACTTTGAAAACATAGCATACAACTTCTTCTTTCCCAAAACTCCGAAAGTTATCATTAAATAATCTGCATGGTCTTCTGCTCGCTTCAAGGAAATCAAAATGTTAGGGATAAAAACTTAAGTTATTAATTGTTGTATTTATTACTAGGGTTCGTGAGCTTTGAGACTTAATCTGACTGCTCTTGTGTTTCGTGACTCGATATGCCTTAATAAGATGCCTACGTACCTTGCTGATTACCAAGGCTCAAGTCAAAAACATAGTTCTGATTTTTGGGGTGAGGCTCCTTATATAGATGTTGGGAGTCCTTGAATTGGACTAGAGTTAGGAGACTTGGTGGACAATTCTCAGAATTAGAATGGACTTTGGAGTCCTAGGAAGTAGGAAACTGATTCCTTATCCTATGGGATTTCTTGGAGGCCAATCTCCAAGGAATTCTATCCTTATTTGGACTTTACTGATTAGCTGATTTATCCCATGTTAATTGATTATGAAATTATTTAATATTCAGGGTTATTGGGCTTTCTTTGTTCCATCAGGCCTGATCAATGTGTTAACCTTCTTGGACCTGATCAATGTGTAAACCTTCTTGGTTTGAATGTCATACATATGGCCTTTTAATGGGCCTTATAGTCCTAGATGTAATTAATCCAATATTAACGACATAATTAAGGTATATTTTATCCCCTATCATTTTCCCCCCACCTTCTGGGAAATCGTAAAAGATTTCGCAGAAGTTGAGTTCATTTATTCCCTTATAGCGTATCGTTTTTCCGCAAAGTGTGGAGCGACCTACACATTTACAACGATTTTCCTTGTACGTGGCTTCATGGATGTTTTAGAACCTCCCTATTACTTTTCTTACCTTATTCCTATCATTCATGAATTTTCTGGAATTTTTCTTTAATTTCCAGGAATTTTCCTTTAATTTTTGGGGTTTTTCTCTATTTTTCAGGAATTTTCCCTTAATTTATGGGATTTTTCTCTATTTTTCAGGGATTTCCCTTAATATTCAGAATTTATTCTTAAATTTCAGAATTTATCCTTTATTTTCAGAATTTTTTGCAATTTCTAGCCTTTTCGACCAGGATTCTAGTCATTTGGATGACCTGCATCCTAGTCGAAATTCTGTCCAGCTCTTGGAGTCTGGTCGAATAAAAACGACCAGGATCCATGACCAGGAATTCGACCTAGATCCTAGTCGAATTAACGACCTGGATTCTGGTCGAACTTTTGGTCTACTCCTAGCTCCTGTTCGAATCCAAACGACCAGGATTCACGAACAGGAATTCGACCTGGATCCTAATCGAATTAACGACTTGGATTCTGGTTGAACTTTTGGTCTATTCCTGGTTCTTGTTCGAATTCATACGACTAGGATTCACGACCAGGAATTCAACCTGGATCCTAGTCCAATTAACGACCTGGATTCTGGTCGAACTTTTGGCCTATTCCTGGCTTCTATTCGAATTCATACGACCAGGATTCACGACCAGGAATTCAATCTAGATCCTAGTTGTTTAAACGTCCTGGATTCTGGTCAAATTTTTTGTCATTTCTCGGCTCCTGTTCGAACACAAATGACTAGGATTCACGACCAGGAATTTGACCTAAATCCTAGTCGTTTTAATTTTTCCAAATTTTATTTTGATTTTGGGTCTTGAATTGACCCTCTGTTTTTCCAAATTCTATTTGGATTTGGGCCATAGGTTGGGCCTTTGTTTTTCCAAATTCTAATTGGATTTGGGCCATAGGTTAGGCCTTTATTTTTCCAAATCCTAATTGGATTTGGGCCATAGGTTAGGCCTTTGTTTTTCCAAATTTTATTTGGATATATATATATATATTACTATATACATTTTCCTAGATTTCTCCAGAATTCCCAAGAGTATTCTGGAATGTTCCAGATCTTGGACTTTTTCTTTTGGGCTTTTATGTTTATGGGCCTTTTGTCCCTTCATTTTCTTCTTGCCGCCTATATAAGTAATTGAGGTGAGTTATTTCACCTCACTTCTCATTTCTCGCTCCTTAAATTCTCTTTTCCCCCCCTCTAAAAGCCCTAGGTCTTTTTTAGAGTTTTCAAAACCTTCCTCCACTTTTCTCCCGATTCTTCAAACTCCCAGGTATTATTTCTTGTATTTTTTTGTTTTTCCCAAACTTGTAGTTTAATTTTGTGTCTTGCTTAAATTTTCTGCATATTTTCGTTTTTCTACACTTCATATTAGATATATGCCTGAATCTACTTCTTTTGTACTTTTTAGATGGAAGATAAGAGAATAACTCGCTTGGCCAAAATGAATGTGGCCAAGAAATCAAGCGAGTTTCCTATTCGATCGAGGTATTCCTCCTTGATCGATATGATCAACACCCGTGGGGACGAGTACCCTTCTGATGCTCACTTGTACGCATTTGATCATATTTGTACGTTCCAAGATGGGAAGGAGCTGGAGAAGCTAACCAACGTTTTCAAGATCCAAAAGCCCTATAAGTTGGTTTTTGCAAGCGCAACGAATAGGGCTTACCACTGGAAAAAAGATGCTCTATGTGTCTACAGGGACACACTCAGAGTTGGAGTCAGGTTCCCCTTTCATCCTTTTATTCCTCTTCTCTTAGCAGATATCGGGATCAACCCTTGTCAACTCCCTCCGAATGCGTGGAGGTTGATATTTTGCTTCTTGTCATAATGTGTTAAGAACAATGTGGCCCCAACAGTCCTGTTAAGAACCCATGATGGGTTAGTCTGAATCAACGTCCCACAATCCCCATATAGACAATGGGAAGTCCATCCCTGATAACAATGTGGGGTGGAAAAAGGAGTTTTTGTATTTGGTTTGGGAAGGTGGCGACTGGGCACACTTTTCCTTTCGTCTTTCGGGCAAGTGGTAGATGGAAGCCCTAATGACATTGTGTTGTCTGAAGAAGAGACAATAGCTTTTAATCTCCTTACCCAGGATAACGGGACATCCCACTCCTGGGACCTCATCAAGGAGACGGTTTTGGTCAAGCGCAGCCTTTCTCCCATCTCTATGAAAACTATTTCCCAACCTTTATCTCTTTATCTCTTTTTGCCTTTTAGCTTGTTTCTTTTCTGGTTTCAACTAATTTTTATCCTTTCATGTAGTGGCTGAAAA
Organism: Apium graveolens; assembly: GCF_009905375.1. Classification (NCBI taxonomy): domain Eukaryota; kingdom Viridiplantae; phylum Streptophyta; class Magnoliopsida; order Apiales; family Apiaceae; genus Apium; species Apium graveolens. The sequence goes on from NC_133653.1 coordinate 124,998,334, forward strand.
GATCGTAGAGGCGACCAAGCCCAAGGACTTGGAAACCACGAGGATGAAGAGGGCTAGGAAAGTCTTCAAGGACCCGTGCTTGGGTGATCGTTTCCATGAATTTATTCTTCAGAATAGAAAAGGGGATGAGGAAGGCTCCAGCCAACCCATGTGCACAAAATAGAAGCCAGGGGTCTTCTTCCAACCGGCATGGGGAATCCGGGGAAAAGACACAATCATCGGAAATACGAAGCATGCCAAAGAATGGTCGCTTCAGTCTATTTCCGCGGTAGACTATCGGGATTTTGTCCTTCAACAGGGCTGGGAAGCCAACGAGCTGTTTGGCGCTCAGGCCATAGCGACTGTAACTTATTTTCTTTTTCATTTTTATTTCATTCCTTTCCTTAGTGGGAATTTTATAGTTGCTTTTCTTTCCTTTTCTTTCAATCCAATGTCCATTTTCTATGGGCACTCTATCAAGCTAACGCTTGGAAGGTGGTGTATGACGACACCAACAAGAAGCTTGAGGAGGCCAATAAACAAATCGAGAGCCTCAAGGCCCAACTTGCCTCCTCAACTTCTGACTTGGAGGTTGCTCGGGCCAAAATTGTCATTTTGAACGACCAAAAAGAAAAAATTTCGATGCCTGGATGGACACTCAGGACTTGAAGGACTTGATGGAGGAGCATGACGCCCTTATTCACCCCATGAGCTACAAAGAAGGTTGGGATGCTACTGTTGAGGCCATTCAGGCTGAGTACCCGGAAATGCTCGAGGCAGATCCCTTTCCTTTCCTTCTCAAGATCCCAAGGTTGAGGGGAGTAACAGATATGGTTGTGGACCTTATCCGTGAAGAGGAACGATCGGTTCTTTCCCCTGATCACGGAGCTTCTTCATCTAAGGCTTCAGTGGTTCAGAAAAGAAAAGAGCATGAGTATAGCTTCGTAGAAGAGGGATCCTCCTCTGAGGATGAGGCTGAACATACTGCGAAGAAGGCCAGGGTGGAAGAACCTCCTAGACCAACTCAGGAATCATCTGAGGACACTTTAGAAAGTGGGTCTGAGGAGTCTGAACCTTCTAAACCTAGCGCTTAGCTTTTATATTTCCTTTGTTTTGTAGAACTTTTTATGAAAGTCTGACTTTGTTACCCTTCGGGGTTTTATTTAATATTATTTTCCTTGCTTTCCCATAGCCTTCCCTCCTTTAAATTTAAGTGTTATATTTTAGAAGGGGATAATTAACAACTTGAACTCTATAATAGGAAAAGTTCTTGAAAATTTCTTTTTTTTGTTATCAAAGCAAGAATTTTTCCAAAGCAAACAAAGCATTATCATAAACTGGATATCCAAAGTTTGAAATAATTTCAACTTAAGAATACATAGTCTGGTTTTCCAAAACCTTTGTTACATTGGTCCAACCCTTAATAGTCATGAATTAGAATGTAAATCCTACTAAAACTGATATATAAAATCCTAAGCGAGCAAAGCTTCCACGTGCTTTTGAACCTTGTTACCACTATAGTAAGTACAAGCTATAGGTAGTAAATTTTCAGATTTTGAGAATGCCAAGTTCGAGGTACTTCTTCTCTATCCATAGTCTCCAATTTATAAGATCCTCTTCCTTGAACGCTTTTAACCTTATATGGCCCTTCCCAATTCGGGGTGAGCTTTCCTTTCTGCCCTACTCTAGTAGCTTCCACCTTTCTGAGGACCAAATCATATTGCTTGAAGAACCTTTCTTTCACCCTTAAGTTGTAATACAATGAAGCCTTTTTCTGATATTCCACTATCTTCGCATATGTCTCATCTCGTACTTCATCAATTAGATCCAGGGCTATCCTTTGCCCTTCCTCATTTTCTTCAGCATTGTATGCTTGGATTCTGGGAGACGAGTACGATATTTCTACAGGAACAACCGCCTCTGCCCCATATGCTAACATAAAGGGTGTTGCTCCAGTAGTGACCCTACAAGTAGTCCGATAAGCCCAAATTATCGGGAGTATCTCATCCACCCAATTATTCCTGGATTTCTCGATCATCTTCTTTAGTCCATCTAAAATTATGCGATTTTCCACTTCCGCTTGCGCATTGGCTTACGGATGAGCTATGGAGGTAAACCGCAACTCAATCTCATTCTCCTCGCAATACTTCCTGAACTCTTCATTATTGAACTATGTCCCATTATCGGTGACCAGAATTCAGGGAATTCCATATCTGCACATGATATTTTCCCACATGAATTGTGCAACTTGTTTGGTTGTGATCTTGGCTAAAGGTTTAGCTTCAATCCACTTAATGAAATAATATATAGCTACAATCAGGAACTTCTTTTATGCGGTGGCCATGGGGAAAGGCCCAAGTATATCCATTCCCCACATAGAAAAAGGGATGGGAGAATTGATGGAAGTCAGCATCTTAGGAGGTTGTCGAACAACTGGTGCATGTTTCTGACAACATTCATATTTCTTGACATAGTCTTTGGCATCAGCCATCATCTCTGGCCAATAAAAGCCTAAACAGGTTATCTTATATGCCAGTGCTCTACTGCTCTGCCCCCCAAGTGTTGCCCACAGATTCCTTCTTGTACTTCTTCAAAAGCCAAACGTGCCTCATCAGGTCTGAGACATCTTAAATAAGGAACCACATAAGATCTTTTATATAGAATCCCATCGATCAAGGAATATCTCAGTGCTCGAACAGCCAATTGTCAGGCTTCAGTCACATCATTCAGCAGCCAGCCAGTTTAATATGGGCTTTAATGGGATCTATCCATGATGTCCCCAGCCATATAGGGGCTACAAGATTAACATCAATGCTCCCTGTTTTCAAAACACGGAAGTACACACTTCCCGAGCTCTTCTCTATCTCTGACGAAGTGAACTTAGACAACACATCTGCCTTAGCATTTTCCTCCCTTGGAATGTGCTCAACATGGCATTCATCGAACTGAGTCATCACAGCCCTTACCAGGCGGACAAACCTAGCCATTGTTTTGTCTCTTCCCTCAAACTTTCCTTTTACTTGTTATATGACCAGCTTCGAATCCCCACAGACTTTCAAGTTCTTGACCCCCAATGTTCCTGCCAGGCCGAGGCCAACTATTAGAGCTTCATACATAGCTTCATTATTTGTGGTAGGGAAGTCTGACTTCATGGCATATTCAATCAAGAAACAATCTGGGCTTTTTAAAACAAGCCCTGCTCTACTCGAATTTGTTTTTGATGCTTCATCAAAATAGAGAACCCAATATTCCTTCTCTTTGTTTTGTTTACCTTCACTATCCTCTTTTCTCTCCATACCCTGAGGTTCATTATTTTCCTGCCCCTGACTTCTTGGTTGGGGATGGTATATTCAACCACGAAGTCAGCCAAAGCCTGGGCTTTTATTTCCGTTCATGGCTTATTCTTTATGTCAAATTTTCCCAACTCAATAGCCCATTTAATCAGCCTTCCACTAGCTTTAGGACCGTGAATGATGTTTCTCAAGGGCTGATTTGTTAGCACTTCAATTCTATGAGCTTGGAATTAAAAACGCAACTTCCTTGAAGCCATCACCAGGGCTAAAGCAAACTTTTCAATAGTTGAATAATTCAACTCAGCTCCATGCAAGATCTTATTGACATAATATATGGGTTTATGGACTTCAAGTTCCTTCTTAACCAATACAGCGCTCAAGGCATTCTCTGAAACAACCAAATATAGGTATAAGACCTCATTTAGAGCTGGCTTAGCCAACAACAGGTCTTGAGCCATATACTTCTTTAATCCCTCAAATGCTTCTTGACTTTCTTCAGTCCATATGTAATCTTTCACCTTTTTCAAGGATTTGAAGAATGACAAGTACTTGTCTCCAGATTTAGAGATGATCATCCTAGAGCCGCAACTCTTCCAGTGAGTTTTAGAACGTCCTTTATGGAACGCGGTGGTTCCATATCCAGGATAGCTTTTATTTTATCGGAATTAGCCTTGATTCCTCTCTTGGAGACCATCAATCCCAAAAACTTTCCAGATCCTACTCCGAAAGCGCACTTTGTAGGATTCAACATCATTTTGTGATATCCCAGGATCTCAAAAGCTCCCCTCAAATGGGTTATGTGGTCATTCTTCACTAGACTCTTGACTAACATGTCATCAACATAAACTTCCATAGTTTTGCTAATAAGATCCTTGAAAATCTTATTTACCAACCTTTCATAGATAGCTCCTGAATTCTTGAGACCAAACGCCATAACAAGATAAAAAAAATACCAAAGTCAGTGATGAATGATACCTTAGGGATGTCATCATTATGCATCTTGATCTGATTATATCCATTGAATCCATCCATGAGACTCAGCATCTCGTGAACAACGGTCGCATCTATCAATGTATCTATCCTTGGTAGCGGGAAGCAATCCTTTGGGCATGTATCATTCAGATCAGTAAAATCCACTCATATTCTCCATTTTCCATTAGCCTTCTTTACCATTACAGGGTTTACTAACCACTCTGGAAATTGTATTTCTTCAACAAAACCAGCCTCCAAGAGCTTTTCTACCTTTTGCTTGATTTCCTCCTGCCTCTCAGGGGAAAAAGTCCTTTTCTTTTGTTTTACAGTCTTTCGATTTGGATCCACGTTCAGCTTGTGAGTGATCAGTTTCGGGTCTACGCCAAGCATATCAGCTGCTGACCACGCGAATACATCACTATTCTCTTGTAAAAATATTACCAACTTCCCTCTCAGGGGCACCTCTAGTGATGCTTCAACGAAAGTTACTTTCTCAGGATCCTTGGGAGCCAAAGGAATCGGAACCAAGTCTTCTGCTGCATTCCCTCTTTTTTCGCCATCCTCACGGATATCCAGATCTTCAATAGACAGAACCTGCCCGCAACTCCATCATCCCTAAGAGAGGCTACATAACAACTCCTTGATATCTTTTGATCTCCACTCTCTTCTCCTATCCCATTCCGGGTGGGAAACTTCATCACTGAATGGTAAGAAAAAGGTACTTCCTTGAAAACATCTGTGTTGCTTGTCTTGGCTCCTGACCTATGGTCATCGGCAACATAATTATCCCTTCCATGGGGCACTCCACTCCAGCAAATCCATATTTTGGCATATCAGTTGGAGTTAATTGAGAATCATTATATCCCATCCTTATAAAGGTAT